>NC_082401.1:22286544-22361544 GCF_031168955.1 Gadus macrocephalus | reverse complement strand
GTATCGTCCACATGTTGTCTATTTCCCTCCGCCTGAATCTTAAACAGTTGAGCGGTGGTTGCTGATACAGTGTACTGTAGCTGCAGCCATAATAGCTTCATCGTAATTTATGTTCCTGTCTTCAACTGCCAGCATTAATAAACTGGTGCCTTGGGGTCTGGGAGAGCTTGTGTGTGGGTGTGGGTGTGTGTGTGTGTGTGTGGGTGTGGGTGTGGGTGTGTGTGTGTGTGTGTGTGCACGCACGCTTGAGTGACAAACACATACACACACATATTTCACATGCTTGAGTGTTTGTTTGTGGTTCTATAATCGGTATGTGCTCGTAATTGCGTTAAATATCTGTTATAAATACAATGTTATGCAATTTGTGAAAGAATGTAAAGTAACTCACACTTTTTTGCGACTTGTACAGGTGCGAGGTGTACAAATTGCTAAGACATATATTAATGTATATCTCAGCAAACCCCAAATCACCTGACAAATGAGCTAACCGAGAAGCAATACATAGCCACTCTATCCTCTCCTTTCCCTTTTCAAAGCACCACACCCTGCCTGCCCCAGCCCTCTGCTGTTCATTTCCAATCTTGAGGAGCCAGGCACTTAGCCTAATGTTACTAACTGGGGCTGCGTCCAGGTCTCTCTCTCTCCACCACTGCCGTGATTAGAAAAGCAGTAAATGGCTGCTCATGCAATGCTCTAAAGTACATCCTCTGTTCCTTTCTCTTCATTTTGGTTAGAAAATATGCTGCTGCTATCTTTTTGGTACTTAAAGTAATGATGATTGATTATCGGCCTCTTTCTTTCTCTCTCTTACTCCCTTTCAGAATATTTATCAGAATACCTAGCTCCAGTTATGCAGCTATAACTCCAAGCCAGGCTTGTATGCACTGCTGGAGATCACACAGTAGAATACTGTGGTATAATAGTACCACAATAGTACCGAGCATCAAGAGATGCTTTTTTGCATTTATTTTACTAGTCCGATTCTTCTTTTTGTTCCTCTCATGATCCTAGTCTGATAGTTAACCACTGCCTGGAGATCAAATCACTTGGTGGCAGGTATATTTGAAACTAAGCTAATAGTTATTGAGGTTAAATGTCATTTATTTGATTTGAGCTTATCTGATGAAAATTAATTGTATGGCAATGCATGATAAAAGTCATCAATTATAATTATCATTAATCATTTGTTAATGATGAAGAAATCATAACCAAAACATTGATATGCATTGTAGATGAAAAAGGGTTCAGCCGAACAGTAGACTGAACCAACTGGTATGCTGATCTATCCATCATACTGCTGGGCGGACGCTCCCACTTCCCCCACTCGAGGGCTGATTCTGACATGGCTCCTAACGGCTAATCAACATCACACCTGGTGATAAAATAGAGGCCCTTAACATGCGATTGTTACACAGTTTGTATGTTAATCTTTTGTTAATGATAGTTCATATTTTTTGCTATGTTATATTTTAGCAATTTAAAGATAGTGACGATAATTAAGAGGTTTGAATTATTGCACTGATAATGAGTTATAAACGTATCCATTGAGATAAACTGACGCAAAATAGCTCTTCTGCTTGCACCCAGCCTGAGATCTTTGGTCCAAGATATGCCGTTATGCCTCAGGAGCCAATGGGCTGTCATTCTGTAATAGACAGGGTCAAACTCAGCTGTCAACACTGACACACAAACACGCACACACGCACACTCACACACTCACACACACACACACGCACACACGCACACACATACACATACACATACACACACACACACACACACACACACACACACACACACACACACACACACACACACACACACACACACACACACACACACACACACACCCATACACACATATCGTACAAATATTCTTTTGGAAAGTTAGGTTGAATCTTGGATGTTTCCTCGACATTAAAAGGGACATTTTTTATATTTTGATAATGGATAAATATGTCTATAAAGCAAGCAGTTAAGTGATGCATATTGTTTTGCATATTGTTTTGAAAAGCTTTGAAAAGATCTAACAAACAGCAACACTCAATTTACACATGACAACATCGCTCCAAAACACTCAACTCTTGTTCAACTCTCATCCCCAGATTCCCCGAAGCCTCAGGACCAGAAGATTCATATTCAATTAGCCTGAGCATAATTATATCCCATTAATAAGCAACATAATATTCTCTTTGTTATTAATAAACGGAAACACAGAGCAAAATACAAGTTATTCAACTAAATTCAATCAAGTGCAGACAAACACACCCAAACACACATACCAACACACACATCCCCACACACAAACACACACACACAAGCACACATACACACAAACAAAGTCTGCACGTTGAATTATACATTATTTATTATTTACCTTAACAATAATACTGTACTCATAAGCATTAATCATCAAATAGATTTAATTTCCCTGTCACCAAAAATGTCATTTTGATGCATTAAAATAAATAAACTTTGTCCACATATCGTTTAGTTTATACATCACAGAAAAATACAATGCTATTTTTTACATAGAGTCACAAATATTGGTCAACAGTTAACTTTTTTTTTTCATTTTCAATTCAGTTTGTGAATTCGTCTAATTGCATCACACACATAATGTCCTCTTACTGACAAAGTAAAAGGTTTACATTCACATTTAAGTCCAACGAGTGAACTTGATCTTTTTTCTTTATGTGGAAACAACACAAACATCTTGCATACCATCATAACCAGCCGGGCTGATCCAGCCCCCTCCCAAACATAGGTAGGCAGCAATGGAGGTGGTCTGAAGTGGACAGTGTAACAGAAAGAGACGGGCTAATCATTTTCCAGTGTAACCCTGAACATGCTTTGTCTCTCAATCCGTGTTGAGTGAATATTGAGGATAAATTGCTGAGCTGACGATTCAGGTCACGAAGTCCCAGGTCCCACCCAAAATGAATGCCTAAAAGTATTCATGAATACAAAGATATGCATAAAAAAGAAAGTAAATGACGCATCAAATGTATTTACTGAATTGACGCAAGTAATTTGGTAATGTAAAGCTTGAGTGACATTGCTTTGTTCAATTGAAGCAGACGTTTTTGCAACGACAGGCAAAAAAACTCGCTCTGATTTAAGGATCTAGCTTTATGCAACTGAGGGGGAGTCATATTTCCTGGTTGATCAGCCTATGGAAAGCACTGTAGGTTGGCGGTTGAGCTCGCTCATTACAAGCTCATCCTACCCAACTCACGTCCAGATCCAGATGACTTAACACATTGGTAAACTAGTTTTCCAATGTTGGTTTAGTATGCACTACTTGGTGTCAACAAACAACTGCCAAATGGAATGCTATTTAACAAGACAATCACAAAGAAATGAACGTAAAGATAATCACACAAATACTTGCATGCACAAGGATTATATCTGGGAGACCATTTTCAAATCTTATTTTGGTACTCATTTTTCAGTTGTTATCCATTTCCAATTCAATATTAATACATGTGTATATGGCTGCATAATTTAATAGTGCCTATCATGTTGAACCCAAGCCTATCCTGAAGCCGACAAACTGTGCGTATCCTGTAGCAAACTTCTCGCAACATGACCAAAAAGTCCTGTTACATTAACAATGATGCCACAAATGATCATTTGCATGGTGTTATTTTTACCATATAGGCTAGGGATGACTTTATTGTGCCTTCAATACACTACCCAATTGTCGCTAGAATACGAAGAGTGCAAACTATTTCCTTGTCACATAAAAACGAATCATTACATTTGTATGTTTGGCAGGCATCCAAGTTTGAGTGAAAATAACACTTACGAAGCAAACAGTGACCTGGGTCATTAAAGCGAGTAAGTTATTAGCGCTTGTGTTATTGATATACCTTTGCATATTAAAACCAAGCTTGAATAAAAGATTAAGTAAAAATAAAGAGTGTGATAAGAAAGAAAACAACTTTTGCTGAAAAAATACCTGTTATTTTCTTTAGCTTTGTCAGTACAACACAAAAACGGTCAGACGTTCATCAATCTGGAAATGGAACTAACACTGATAATTCAACACGATATATCAATTTACAAAGATAGAAGAAACATTATTGCTCTATTAAAGGTGCTGTAGGTAAGATATAAGAGATTTTATTTGAGTGTCATTAAAAAAAAAGAAGATATTCAGCAATCAAAATTCGCTGTGACAATATCTGTTCCGAGTTGACTTTAACTGCCTCTGTATCATCCAATTCAGAAATATAGCCATTTCTGACCACTCAAGGCATCTCTTTCCTGATTGGATCAGGGAATCTGTCTTGCCTGTCAATCACAGGTGCATGAAATCCAACACATTTCAATGACAATGAAAGATATGAAGGGAACGAGGGAGCCTAGGAAGGAGGAAGGGACGTTATTTTTTTTCTGCTCACACTCTTTACATCTCCAGAGTCATACCTACAGCGGCTTTAAAAAATAACATTCTATATATAACCATACTATCCTCCATTGATCATCAGGGTATCATCAGAGGCAGATGCATACCCATAAACACACAAAACAATTACACCTTAACCTAAAGACATGTTTTGATATTGCACTTTGTTTCTTCTTTATATCTGTTCCTGCCTGCATTCACTGTAGAAGCACTTTAAAATAATTTGTGGCAGTAGTATATTTAAGAGATGAATTTGATTGAATTCAAATGGGTGCATGGACTTGTACGATTTTCATGATTTAAAAGTCTGGTTCCTAGTGACACCAGCTCTCCCCAGCAGAGCAAGAACAGAAGGAACAGGGAAGCACCACATACTCGGCATGATACACACTTGTAGAGTTGGTTTGAAGACGAAGCAGATCCTTCTCAGCGTGCCTACCCTAAGTGACCTTTGTGAGTTTTGAAAATGGATGCTTATGCCTCCAACCATGTTTCCGCTCGTTTCCTTCTATTATTCGTTGTGCAATGATTCCCCACTGGACTCTCCGTCATCGCTTAGTACGTCAGTGTTGGTGAAAGTCCCCGCAAGAGCGCCTCCGAGGGCCTGTCTGACCGGCGCCAACTCTGAAAGGATAATGTTGTCCTGGTTCCCAACCAGCGTGGTCTTGTCCATGACCTCTTTGCTGTGTACAGCGTCCAGAAAGTCATACTTATGCGAAACCGTTCCGCTCTCAAAGAGATACTTGGTCAGATAGGAGAATGCTACGTTGGCCACGAATGATGCCAACATGGATATGGACTTGAACGGGAATCTCTGCTGGACATAGTGTTCTACATCACCGGTGAGGTGGTGGATCTTCTCCTGGGCCACCCAGCCGGGGTAGTAGATGAAAGGTGGGAGTTTGAGGTAGGGTTCCCCGCCCCCAATGCGTAGCAACAGGCCAAAGACATAGCCGGCCACGGAGCCGTACGTATTGGTACCTTTGATGAAGAGCACACAGATGAGCTGTGGGAATATGATAACGTACACCAGGTCTGAGCTCAGGTACCACAAGCCATACACTGTTCCGGTCAGCAGTGCCATAGCAGTGGCTAAACTTCCAAAAACAAAGATAGTGATGCGCATCACCCAAACAATCTCCCGATCTGACGCCTGGGGAAAGGGAATGATGGGCAAAGAGTCAGATCAGAGAAGCAATCACAGTGGGAAGTTAACAACTACCATCAATTCTAGATTTATATTTTCATGACCTCACACAGATCAACAAACATAGTGTATACTCTCCGCTTATTAACAAAAAAACTAAAACCCAGAATATAATTTGATTTGTTCACTGATGTTCACCACAATCTGGTGTCGTTTACCAGCGCTTGCTTGCGTCTGCTCTTACCGACTGTCGGAAAGCCAGGTGATAGATGTTCCTCGCAAACATAGAGCTGGCCGAGAGAATCGATGAGTCGGCAGAGGACATTACAGCCGCAGACACTGCACCCAGCCCGAAGAAGGAAATGTAGGATGGGCAGAGGTGCTGGAGAACAATTGGAAGGATCATGTCTGACTGATCCTTATCTTTTGGAGGGATGGCCCCATATGAGGTCTGGTTCCAATCTGGCATAAGAAGCACAAAGACTAGTTTAATAATCGTTAAAAAAGGGAGATCATAACAGAATTATAAAATGAGTATACCTAAATGAAATACATTTTATTCGTTGGATATACATTCAAGAATTTCCAGAAACGATATAAATCCTGATTTCCGTATCGTTTCCATGTATTCTGCACTGCAGAACATTCTGTCCCTAGTTCTTTCCTTAGACTTCTCTCTTGTGACCCCCAAACTATCCCAACCCAAGCAGATGTTTTTCCGCCTGGACTGAGATGAAGCAGCCACATTAATGAGTATCTTTACATGTTATATTCAACTCAGTAATCCAACTGCCAAAGCAAGTCAGCTCTTTAGCTTAAGCACATGAAGGGACAGGAGTATTGCTGTCTGAAAATGGAAAGACTTAAGCTTTGATTGTATGCAATTTTGATATAAGCATCAACCAAATGGCATGGATTCCTTTTGATTTATATGGTATGACATATATAACATTTTCATTTAAATATATTATAAACTATTTTACCATTATTAAGTCATTGAGCAGACGCTTTTCAGCAAAAGTACTTCCTGTACAGCTCATACGAAGCATGTAGGGGTAAGGGGGTATCTTGCTCAAGGTGGACCACAGGTTAGACTGCAGACATTTGAGTTGAACCCAGTTATTTTGGCGTGGGGGGGAGGGGGGGGGGGGGGGGGGGCTAAAACCCTGATCACAAGAACGTCCTGTCCCTACGATAGACCGCGCTCCACACTTGACTTAACATGACTTAATTTCTTTACCTGTGGAGGCGCCAATTGCTCCTATCAGGACAGATGGCACAGCCATGACCAGGCATCCGAAGGCGGCAAGGAATGACAGCACCTGTGCATAGGTAGCTGAAGAGGCAGACAGAACCCGTTGAAAATACACCTGCCAGGGAATCCCCCCCAACATCTAGAAATAAAAACAAAAACAGTTGTGCATCGGCAGCATAGAAATACTCTCGGAACAATTGCGATGCTTGATTTTTTCATCCTTGATGCTTGATTTTTTATACCGTCCCTTTATACAAAGGGACGGTAACAGTGCATGGCAAATCCAGTGGAAGCATGAGCTCACCAGCAGAAAGAAGTTGTCCGCCCACAGCCATGCGTCCTCTGGTTCAATTTTGCCAAGCCAGGCTGTCTGGTAAATCGCCTTTTTGGCTGATACACCAATATCTGCTACGGCAGGATTTGCCAGTGCAAAAGGCACACTGATCCACTGAAGGGGAGAGGGGGAGACAATTGGCACAATTGATCAACAATCAATCCTCCACATGTGTGACATGTCCTTCATTCCACTGGTGTTGTTGACGAGGAACCAACGCTCAAAACTCACCAGTCCCAAAAAGATACAGAAGAGCTGCACCACGTCTGTGTAGGCCACTGAGTAGAGACCTCCCACCAAGGTGTAGAAGATGGCGATCATGGCGGAGATGATGACGGACATGTTGATGTCAATGTCCACGATGACACTCAAGGTAGCCCCTGGTTGCAACAACAGACGGTACCAGTCTGTCCATTGTTTCATGTGACATGTAGGCCCATTTATTTGAACATTGTCTGAATACAATTTTTCTAATAATTGTATTGGACTAAATAACCTACATTATTGTGATCATATATAGATATTAATAACATCCAAACTCTAGAACTAAGTAACCTTAGCATGTTTTATTCAGGCTGGTGGCACATATTTAGGTTGAGCCTAGTCTACAAGAGGTAACAATGTATGGATAACATGTTGGGGAATAATATGCTTGTATTACCTACCCAGTGCAGACAAAATGGCAGCAGACCAAAATATTTCCCCCATCAACGCAGGAATAAAGAGCAAGCCTCCCATTCTTTTGCCGTATATTTGCTGGAAGGGATCGAGCATGGTGACGTATCCACGGGAGCGCATTGGTTTGGCGAAGAACAGGCCACCTAAAGGGATGCGTACGGAGCTATGAGAACCACGCATTTCATCACGATTCTACATTTTTTTTCGAAGTGAATGTTTACACACAATGTTTTTTTTTGTGTGTATTAATTTGTGTGTAAACATGAAGTTAACGGGTACAGCTTCCTTACCCACAACCAAGCTCATCGCGTAACCAAACGGAGCCTGCGCCCAAGCCAGACCGAAGTCTGGCAGGTACACGTACTCCGCCGTGCCGTTGATGTATCCTCCGCCGACCCAAGTGGCTGTAGGACAAGGACACAATCAACATATCCTAAAGGCATCGCTTGGAGGAAAGCTACGTGGTGTTTCATAGGGGGCACCGTTGGCCCTGACGCGGACGTCTTCATTAGAACCGCTTGTAATGCGTAAAATGGCACATGCCTGGAAGTATGATTGTGAAGCCCTTGATTTTAAAGTTATAAATAATACATTAATTGGGCTGGAAATGAGAATCCACCTCAGGGCTTTCAAATTAAGAAATAAGCATAATGATACGTGTGACTCTTGTCTGGATCCAACCTTTAGTCGCCTTCAGAATTAGATTAGGGAAATTCAACTATAGTCTGTGGGTCTATGTGACAGCAGTAAAACATATATGATGCTCGATCACTATTGAGCAGTCCATGTCACAACAAACTGCCAGAATATGTCGAATAAGTAGTGAATAAGTAAAGCATGGTTCACACCAGTCATGGTGAAACCTCCCACGAAAAGCCCAATGTCTCTCCCGCCGACCATGATGATCTCACTGCGGTCCGAGCCTTCTCCAACCCCGGAGTCTTTGTTCTTCCAGGCTGCCCAGATGCCCACGCAGAGAATGAGCAGATAGAAGATCACGATGGCCACGATGCCCTCTGCGTGGATGGCCATAACGCAACCCAAAAACTAAGTTCTGTGCGCAGGAGAATCCAAACCTGAGGGAAAAAGAGTACGATTTATACCCCATCGCTCAGATCTTTGCACAAAGTCTGAATCATGTTATCTTTTAGATGACATTTTTACTACTTGAACTCTTTTGGAACCGTAGGCCTACATATTGGAGGTGTTGCATCGATCTTGGACAGGTTGGGATATTTTATTACATTATCTAAATACTGGATTGCGACTCTTCACAGAGTTGTTTGCTTCTTTTCTGAGGGTGCTTTACTATAATGACTACATTTAATTAGTGTACAACTGTGAGCGTCTCTAATGTGTGGAGATAATGTTCCGAGCGCATCCACGTTTAGTCACGGAGTCAGAAGATGGAAAGACATGAGGAAAGGTTGGACCATCTCATCCACAACTGGTTTATTCCCAGTGTTACATTTATAAACTGGCTCCAGGTTCCTTATACTGTTATCGACAGGCGTTACGCCAATACAACAGGACTACTAACCCAAGTAAGCTCCAGTAAAGATTAATATTTTTTACACTTGCATCAAACAAATAATTTTAAAGCTATTATTCCTTACCTTTGTAGAAATGACCCTTCAAACAGTATGGCTTGGGGTTGGATATCCAAAAAAGGAACAATATATTTATAGCTCTATGTTTATTTTAAATACTAAAATATTAAGGAAGATAACCGGGGTTCGAAACACTCGGTAAGTCTCTTTTCTTGTTTAGAAGTGATCACCGTCACCAGAATCAACCAGAGCGCCTGGTCACAGCGCTGGAGCAGCGAGAGGAGCCGGTTTGGGGTGGGGGGGGGGGTTGGAAGTGGTCGCGTTGTGTGTGTGTGTGTGTGTGTGTGTGTGTGTGTGTGTGTGTGTGTGTGCGTGTGCGTGTGCGTGCGTGCGTGCGTGCGTGTATGTGTGTGTGTGTGTGCGGCTGGGGGAGAAGCGTGGAGGGAGGTGAATGGTGGCTGCGTGGAAAACGCCTGACATGTGGATTCCGTGGTGAAGGCAGAGAACAGCGAATGCACCGTACATGCCAGAGACCTCCTGCCAGCTATGGGGTTATTTTTTGTCTTTCAACGGTGTACCCTCTTAAGTGGCCTACATGGAATGTCTTTTTGCAGTTTATATTTTATGTTCGACCCGTAGGTGGGATGATTGCGAATGTTACAATTTCTACATTTTTTCTATGAGGCGATCTAAAATGGTAGGGGCGATGTTTAAACTTTATTCTGAAATAGACTACGATCGCCTACCGTTAAGAATAACAACAATAAAAAAATAAATAATTGAATGATCAATTGCTCAATCCCATCACATATCACCAATTATGTACTAGAGAAATTAGAACTGAACGAAGAATACCTACATTCAGTATGCTAACAGTGTGTTAGATGGAGATTGAGAGGACATAAAAAAATACATGCAGATGCCGACATTTTAACATTATGTGGTCGAGAAAACCAACATAAACATCGCACTTAATAAGGGCAAATCACGCGCTTTCTTAGAAAAAAGGCAAAAAGTGAGCAACACATTGGGTCCAATTCATGAACAGACTCCGTTGGCTGCATTCCAAGGATACTTTTGAAATAGTTATATTTATCTATTACTATTGAAGTGGATTTAGATATTGTGGAGGAATTAGGCTACCAGAGCCCCTAACATTGGCGAGAGACTTCAGCACCTAGGACAGCGACCGTTCCCCCACAGATGACAACGCTGAGATCCTCAATGACCAATATTACTCAGCACAGCTTCTGCAAGTTTGGCAATAAGCCTCGCTTGCAACCACTACTTATCTTAATACCAGAACCATGAACCAGACAGTCTCTCTTCAGCCAGAGCAAGAGGTCACATTGCACACCAGTTAACACACCAGAGACCGGGCGGGGTAAGCAGCCACAATGGCCACACCAAATGTATGTTTTGGATTACTTGCGGTCTTATTTAAGAAAGAGAATGCCAATGATATGCTGTCCTGTCCAGTCCCGTCTGCCTAATCTGGCTGGACTGATGGCACTGATAAAAAAATAACCTTCCACATGATGTGGTCAAGCTGGGGCGGAGACACATCCAGACCCTTGGACTACCAGAGACCCAAGGGCAAAGGACCTTTACCCTACCCCGGTACAACCCGTGGCTGGAAATCCCTAAATTGTCCGGTGGCACCCCAACCCCGAATCAGGACAACCATTCTTGGTACCTCTGTTGTCAGGAAGGCCAGCTATCCTCAAGCTGCGCTAATTAGGATTTTCCCAGGCAGTCAGTGAACTCCTCCTCACCAGTAAGCCAGGAGAAGACTCAGGTCAAACCTTCTCTCAATTGCAACAGGCTGATGAGGTGGAAGCCCAGATTCCAGGGCGGTTTGCCCCTGACCAGCTGAATGAGTCCAGCCTGTGACTTGCATGGAGGAGTGGATCGGTGATCGAGGAAGAGCTCCAGGGATGGGTGCAGCCACCTTCCCACATTTTGCATTTAAACATGGGTTGCTTTATTGGATTGTTAAAACTAAGGCAGGGATTTTGTGGAACAAATACTGGTGCCATAGACTTATGTATCCATAGTTCTCGACCTAGACAATACTCACCAATCCGGGCTATGGCCAAAGAGAAATCCTATGAGAGAGCAAAGCGGGCAGCCGCACGGGGCGACATTTCTTCGTGGGGGGGGGCGGCATGAAAAAAAATGTGCGCTGCCATCTGCACCGCAAAGGGGTTTTCTATTATCTATCATATCACAGTGTGGGGAAATGGCATATTGGCCCCCTCTGCAGCTGCAGTGCAGGCACCCCTGCTTGCTGAGAAGGTGCACAGACGCTGCGTGAGAAGGGGAAAGGGGGGCACGGCCCGAGGAGCAGTTCACCTCTGGGTCTCCCAAATGGAACGGACAAGCATGGAGGGTGTCACATCATTCAACCCGGGGTGTAATTCAATGTAGAACCACCACTGGGTCCGGGGTGCAGCGGGTATTTCAAGACGACTGTTGCCATTGTGCCAAAAGACCTTCAGGAACCCTCTCATCCGATTGCCTATCATCGAGAGTCCGTTCAGTCAGCTCACGATAGACATTGTTGGCTCCCTCCCTAGGTCAGGCAGAGCAGAGAACATGGAATACCCTGGTAACCAGGCAGCTGTTTCATCTATTGGGAATAGCAAGTTTCTAGTCCAAGTTACTCTCCCAAATGTTCCAGGTAATGAAGCTAAGGCAAATGCACACCTTTGTATACCATACTCAGACAGACAGACTAGTTAAGAGATTCAACCGCACCGAGGGACAGATGTTTTAAACATTAGTTGATCTAGATCAGGGGTCAGCAACCTTTTTAATGTGCAGCGCCAGTTTGACATTTTCTCATTAATGAGTGTGCCTTAAGCAACAATATATTTAATATTAAGCTTAATTATGACACAGCGACCAAAAACATTTCCAGAAGACCTGGAATTGTATTATTTCCATAGTCCACAATCATGCATTAACATTTCAAATGTTTTTTTTGTTGTTATATTTGCAACATGGGCTTACAAATTATAATTACATCTGTCCCATCTTAAAACACCACATTCAGAAACTCATCAAAAACATATTTGCATGCAAAGAAATGCAAAGAACGAGAATATATGAGAATGTTGGAACCATCCACATCAATATCTTTAAGACATGTACAGCTTTGCAAAACCATGTGAAGAGGATGCATAGATGCCACTTGCAACAATATTTAAAATATTTTCTTCTCCATTACTCACAACATAGGTTTAAAAACTATTAATTGATCCCACTTCAGAACACTGCTTTCAGTAACTAATTTAAACATATTTGCACTGGGAGGAAATGCACAAAACAGAATGAAGTGCAAAATAAATCGGTAGTAATGATTAAGCTGCCGCATTGTGCCGCATTTTCTTTTTCAAGTGTGCCAATGATTATGCTGGCACGCGTGCCACTGGTGGCACGCGTGCCTAGGGTTGCCGACCCCTGATCTAGATGGTAAAAATTGGGAACAGTTTTTACCGTATGTCTTTTTTGCCCTCAGAGTAGTTACTCAAAGCTCCTAATGGCTCGAGTCTGGCTCTTGGTCAGCACATGCAGAAAGCCCATGAGGAACAGGCACAGAAAACCAACCCGGATGCAGCAGTCTCAGAGTTCCAGACTGGTGAGAAGGTGAGGGTCCCATTGAATGACAACCAGTTCCTTAAGTGACATAGCCTCTAGGAGGTGGCGGAAAACATTAGCCAAGCAAACTAATGGGTAAGACAGCCGGGCAGGCAGAAAGGCCAGCAAATATCATTTAAATTAGCAACAAATAGCATGAATCTGACCACCAGCCAGACGAATATAGAATGATTTCAGGAAAATGAATGAGGAATCACACTGATATGCTTATCTGATACATCAAATAGATGAACTACTAGAATGATTGAGACAGGCTCGCCTCGTCAGGACCCTAGCTCTAAAAAAGGGGTACTAGCAGGTCACCCTTACCTAGCAGGTAAAATAAAAATGGCATTATCAACCCCGGATGTCCTCAACACATACAGAATACGACCCTCCAGTATCCATTGAGCACCCAAAAACGTCCAAAGAGAAATGGATCTAATCCTGAGACCCCATTAGTATGCATCCGCCAATTTGGATGACATGGTAATCCATAGTGCGGACTGCATGGGTCACTCCCTTGAAGCGGCCAAAATCGGTGCTGCCCAGTTTTGGATGCATTAACAAATGGATATAGGACTGGGTAGTGGTCATGTCTTGTATGTTCATCGAGGCCACTCTGACCGCCACACGGGGGCGCCATATGCACTCCAAATTCAAAGCATATTACTAATGATTTGCCTATTTTGAGAAGGACACTGTGGACAGATCATCTTGACGTGATTATTTTTTATTAAAATCAATACAACAAAACAACTTAAAATAAAATTTAGGCTTGAATAGAACAGACAGACTATTTGTGGTGCTTATCGGGTATAACTCTATTCTTGAAATACGGAGGCAGACAAAAGAGGAAGAATAAATCAATTTTCAACAGTAAAACCAAAGAAATGGAATCAGGGTTTAAAATGTGTTAGTCAAAGTTTATGTTGGAGCTGCTGTCCAAAAATACTACGTTTCATGACATTACATCACTTCAGACATTTCTTTGGTCGGCGTCACATGGCCTGAATAACATTAGATTTCTTTAGTTTGCATCAAAAGTAATTATTATTCCAATTAAGACAATGCTGTCTGATAAACTCTCAGCTCCAATTAAAATATTCCCTAACTTAGGTATAACGTATATGCTATTGAATCTTTTTGGGAAAAATTGCTACTCCAGCCATTCTTCAATTCAGCATTGCAAATATGCTTCTGAAAATCTGTATTTGTATTGAGGAAGAGCCATCATCTGGTAATTTGTTTACACATAATTTTATTTCTTCATCATACAAAACCAACAAGGTTGATTTCTGACATAAATCAAAGATAAGTGGAAAGTGATGAGGAGCCTTAATGAAATAATATTAGTATATATTACTATGTATATTAGAAAAAGTCATTGAGCCTGTAGCCACCTTGGGAGACAGAGAGAACTGAGGGGACACAATTGCCCCTCAGTGCTTCTGGGGGCCTGTAGGACGGAGCAGTGGCCAGTACAGCAGGGGGTGGAGAAGGTGCTGAGGGAAATCCAACCATTTGGTGGGGAGGGGGGTATCTCGTAGGCTGCGGCTGCCTATCGGTGCTACAGCAGAGAGTAAAGGCCCCAATCAGACTCAGGCAGGATGAGGTGTATCCCACATAAATAGCCTGGCCGATCTCATACTTCAACGCACTGGGCAGGAAGGGGTTATAGAAGTCCTGAATAATGCTATGGGTTGTCCATGACACTGGGATCAAGCAGAGTAAACCTGCGCTGAGGAAGCAAACACCTCCCCCCAACAGCAGGCCATTCTTGGTGGATAGAGCATGGGCACACTGAGTACACTTCATCCCCATGACAGCTAGAAGGACAGCTAAGGTGCTGGTGACACAAGAGAGCACCATTAGTGCTCGGGCGGCCTGGAGTGAATAAAGGAATATAATTATAACACAGAAACAAAATGTGGGGGGAAATATTTGATGGTATTCCCAGGTTATAGGGTATCATATAGTGCTGTATTGGTCGCAGCTAATAATAAAACATTACCTGAAGATCTGCCGGAAGAGCCAGGAGGGATCGGTGCAGCTCACACTGGTAAATGCCTGTGCTATGGGACACACATTCCATCCACAGGCCCTTCGTATAGGAGACGGCGGTTATAATGTTGGTGTCCACGTAAGCAGAGCAGCGCCAATGGGGAAGCACTGTTGCTGCGACTGTACCAAGAAAACCCAGCATACCCAGGAAGAACCCAAGCAGCTGAAGAGCCATGGTAGCCACAAAGGCCTCTGTTCTTGCTTGCTGGGCAGCCACAAAAATGTAAGAAGATATAAAAAGATTACGTGTAAATTATCCCAGAATCCATTGTTATTGTAGCCATTGACCGATTTGGAGTGGTTCTTTAGCTGTCTGTGACAATATCTCTGAAAGTGTTCAGTTCTTTAGCTTCTTTCTCCTGTGCGGTCGACTGTATCTGGGAGTAATAAAAGCTGTTTTTAGCCTCTCCTGCTCTCTCGGTACCTCAATGACAATCTGTTTCCCCGGTCCACTGCTCTGCAGAAAGGGAGGTGTTGCGACGTAGAGGAATTAAACATTCACAGAAACCATGCATGCATGCTATTCCAGATTATGGTTAACCAACACTAACTATTACAAATGAAACAACACATTGGTAAAACATGTCTAGCTAAGCTTTTCTACAATAATACTTAAAGGTTGGGTATGGTATTCTCTTTTTTGGACATTTTTGCAAAATTACTTGAAATCCTTATCATAACCCACTTACAGCCACTGAGTTAGAAGTACTGACATGAAAATTAAACAAGTCAATCATCAGTGGAACGGGCAGGGCTCGAAAAACTCCAGCTAATGATTTCCAGACCCACCGAGTGGCATTGGACAGCAAGTACGTCAATCAAACGGTCGTACTGCGTGACCCCTCCCCCTCCCCCGCTCCCCGCGCGTGACCCCTTCGTGCACATACTCAAAGCTTGTGACCCAGAGCAAGCTTCTGTTTGTTGTTATCCTGCGGTAGCTACTGGAGCTAGCTAACCAGCTAATCCACATTTGGACCTAGCACTGGAAGACAACCCTAAACTCCAACCTAGCTAGCCTGGCTCGCTCTCGCGCATCTGTGTTCGTGCTCATGCATGATTTTGCGTCCATGTACTTGGAATGGGTGGAGTCAGAGTCAGAGTTGAAGGAGAGGGGGTAGGACCATTCGAGTTGTGTTTTTTCAAAATCTGCTGGCGTTTCGCAAATCCCATACCCAACCTTTAATACAAATATTGGGCTCGGTTTGTATTAATTAGCACATATTGGTGTTCATTTGCTGGGAACTTACTTAAAATATCCTTAGGACACACAAAGGGTAGTTAGGCATTTATCAATATTAACCATTTAATTTCCTTCCTCCTGACTCTATCAAGAGTGGATACAAAAGGGAAGGACGCAAACAGAATCTACTCCTAATATAGCTAATTTCTGTGATAAATAAATACTCATATTTATTTGTATGTATTTATTTGTATGGCAATGCAACACACCTTTATTATGTATGTGCATAGGCATTACTAAAATATATTAAATATATATCGATCTATATCTATATCTAAATCGATAAAGATATAGATAAGAAAGCAACATAAATGTCTTGCGGAGTGATCTGAACTCTATCACTTGTTGTGCGGAGGCGGTACCGTCCGCCGGGGTCAGCCGGCGCGAGGTACTTCCTGTAGGATTGGCACGGCAGTTTCGCGCCGCTGTAATACAATAATATGCACGTGAATAATTTTGACCAGTCCAGAAACACAGTTAGCTAAACATATTAAAACAAACCAACTAACGTTAATAATTGTATTATTAAAAACTTTTAATTCAAATGACTAGCTTGCTAAAACTCTATTCAACATACTTTAGCTACCTAGTTGTACCTTGCTAGGAGAAGCCGTCGTTATTAATCTGGGTGAACGTCGGCTACTGAAAAGGTTTGGTATTGTCTTCTGTCTTGTGAGATACTTTATGGCACAAATAAGAATCCCCCCTAAACAGATATCTTGTTCATTCTAAATACATTATGGTGTATCAATGAGAACTTTCTACCAACATGTTTACCATCCCTACCTTGTAGGTCAGGACCATGAAAACTCGTAGTCAGTGCAGAAGCGGAGTCAGTTTCTTTGAGAGGCTGCCATCCGAGGTGTTCGACATGATTCTGCGAAGACTCACTGGTGAGCAATAAGGCACAATGACACGTATTTTTTATTTAGTGGTGTGGTGTCTTTATTTGAGTGACATATTTATTCAAAAGTTTGGAAGTCCTTGAAGTAAGCGTTTTCAGCATGGTGTCGAAGGCAATGAGTTGCCAAATTGTGGACCACGTCTCCACCATGGCCTGGGCCAAAAGAATGATCCCTCAAAACTTTCACCACTCAAGATTTCCTGATGACAAGCAATCTACCTATCGACACTACAAAGCTCTAGGTAAGCATTGCCAGTTTGAAAATATCATTGATGTGAAAGCCTGCATTATGTATTTAAATGCACAATGAATGTGGCACAATGGTTTTCTTCCAAGTGACCTTCTTTCTCGTACACTTTATGTGAAAGAGTTGATATTACTTGAATTATGTCTACATATGGGAGAAAATTATTTTTCCCCAATTCACCTTTGTGCCTAGGCTTGTTGTTCAAGAGATGCACCTTGTTATTACCAACCAAGGACAGATTGAAATTTATCCACACAAAGTTCTCAAAGGTAACAATACGTTGGTATTATGGGGTTGTTTCTGTAATATAATTAGTTTACGATGAACAATTTACTTAACAATATATATACAACTTTTCCACTGGAGAAATTATGCAACATAGACTTAAACATTGTCAAATCAATTTCTTTGTAGATCCCATGTTTCATGATGCAGTGTAAGCCTACTGCAGCTAGCTGCCTTGGCTTCTCCAGCTATGGTGTCTTCCTTCAGGTCAAAACCCGCACAAACATGCAGAAAACCAATCCCATTTCATTTAAAATTGTAATAACAACACTTGCATCATGTTTTTCTTTATAGTAGATCACATTTGAGCAAAAATTTTTAATGGACAACACTAAGAACATTATATGTATTAAGTATTTATCTAACTTTTACATTATTGCTTTTAAGACCCTTATTGCAGGATGGAATGAGCTGGAATGCCACAGAGTGTTCATCTTCCTGTGCGACTTCACAGACCTTCCAAGAAAAATGGAGATTGTAGTCAATGGAAGACCAGGTGTGAACAGGTTTAGCAGGTGTCTATAGTTACACCGGAATAATGTTTTTATTGTGGGTTTAAATGGAACTTTCCAAGGTAATGTCGGGGGTGGAAACAGATAGTTATATTGTCCTAGCAATATGACATTTTGACCATTATAATAGATACAAAATGATCAACATAACTAAATGCTGTAGGTAAGATTCAAGAGCTTTAATTTGAGTGTCATTTTTTGCCATAGCCACCGGTCATTAGTGAGTTAAATGCTGTTTGGATATTGGTTCTAGTTGACCTCGCAAAATTTAGATTTAAGTCCGGACCAGGCTCAGACCAATCAGACCAATTGGGGCATCTCTTCCATTATTATGAGGAACTTGCCTGCAAATCACAGGTGCGAGAAATGTAAAACTGGGTTTTACATTACTGGGTTGTTTATTTTCAAAGTCTCGTTCTCTTCTGCTCTCTTTTCATTCTCTCTTTACAACTCTCAAATCTTACGTACAGCATCTTTAAGAGTTGACTTTCACTGTTTTGAATGGTCTTGTCTTCTGAAACGAACCAGATATTAAACTTTGCACTTCACAATGAATATTAGGCCTTAGCTGGGCAGCAATTGACTTACACAATTGGGCACAGCCTTATATTATTAAAAATGCAAACATTAAATACACAAGTGACACTCTTGCTCTCTTCGCGCTTGTTGAATATGGTTGATAAAAGTAAAGCAAAAACGTCTCTCCTCTAAGAAATGCCTAAAGCTAATTTAGATCCTCTATTTTGGATACAACGAATACCTTTAATATGTCTAAATAAGTATGGATATTGAGTGCCAGCAAATTGACCTATCCAAAGCAATCATATTGGGCATTCTTCATACAGTTTTTCCCTAACCCTAACCCTCTCTTTGCAGGAGCGAGTCGATACCTAGAGCTGCAAATTAGACAGTTCTGTCGTCAGGTTCTCCTTGACCCATGGTCAAGCCGCAAAGAATGTGGGTTTTGGCTGACACAAATCCTGAAGCCCTGGCCCATGGTTAGCCAGGCACGTCTGCTCTTCATCCTGTACGGGCCCTTGCTACCAGATGGTGAGTCAGCTAAAGGCATTTTCCCTTTAAATGTTAGTTGTAAACTTACAAGATCAACTTCTTCATCTCATAATTATAGAGTCATGATTGTAGGTGACCATTTATTAAGCCTTCCATTTTTTTACCTAGAGGCTAATATGTCCTACAGTAAAACTCATTAAACCTCTGCCCTTCCTCCAGGTTCTCTTGGCTGGCAGCAGCTGACAAGTACTGTGCTGTCAAGCAGTGCCCTTTCGGACCTGGCCAAGGCTGTTCTCCTGCTTCATACAGACTTGGAACTCAAAGACTGGAACACTAGCACCATCTTGGCCATCCTTGAAGAGATTAGGGGTACCCATAGTGCAGACAAAGAAACAAAACAAATAAAAACGAAATAATTGTATTTAAAAATGATACTGAGGATGCATTGTACACTGCAACAGCCCTTTCGTAGGGTATTATAATACTTTTATTTGTATTTTAAAGTAATATTGAGTGCAGAGTCTGACTGCTTTTAATTTAAATGGAATATTTATACCATTTTGAATATTTCTTAAAATGTCAGAACCTTCAAGAAACAAGTGACCTGTTAAACACAATATCCTGAAGAGTGTTTGTGTCTCTGTCCACATTGCCCTAGTCCTGCCACAGGTTTGGCGTGTGGAGAACGTAGCTCGGCTGCTGGTCCTGTGCGGCACCACTCTGTGCTACAGCGTCCTGGCTAACAAGGCCCACAATGGAAGGCTCTTTGAGATTTCAAAACTCCTTGTTTATCTTATCCTGGTAAGAATGTCCTCCCTAATACAGATCAAAAAAGATACGTTTAAAGCCTCATACCTACCACAATCCCTCAATATTATCCTCCTTTTGTGTTTATCCAACCTATGTATACTTGTATTTACATGTCAAATATTTTGTTTATCTTTTCACCGTGGCAATTTTCTGGGCTGATTACTTCAGTGTTTGTGTGGTCCCTCACTTAGGTGTGTGAAAAGGATGGCTACTGCATGAGCTGGGTGGTGACGCTGGTTCAGCAGGTATGCAAGGTCTTCACCGCTGCTGCTGACAAGTGGTCCTTCATCCAAAGCCTAGAAAACATGTTTTCTGAGGTTACCATGGAAATATACGAGGCCTCCCTTGCAGGTGAGTTGCCTTCTTAATGTAATGTAATTGGCCCTTCAATTCAGTTTAAATAAGGGGAAGACAGGTGCGTCACATCAACCCTTAATCAGCAGGTGACTGGGTAACGCTAATCAGCCAATCACAGGTTTGTTTGCACGCATAGCAGCATTTTGTCATACAAAAAACGTTAAATTCAAACATCGCACCGACCGGCATATCAATACAGAAGTCACGTGATCTTAAAGAGACAGTGTCCCTATAACACAGAACGCAAACATGTCAATAACTCAATATGGTGAATTATGTCTATAGAGTCCACCACAAGACTACACTTTGTTGGTCAAATGTAATAGTACCCTCCTCCTTGAGCCTCCCGAAATGTCTCTACACTTTGTTGCTCAAACTTAATATTACCCTCCTCCTTGAGCCTCTCAAAATGTCTTGCGATATTGATATCCCCCCCTCCCCCCTGCAGACTTTTTTAGTTGTTTTATTTTTCTTATGTTTTGTGTGTATGCTATGTGTGACTGTAGGCTATTTCTGCCTGTCTTGGTCAGGACACTGGAAGAGATTTTTAATCTCAATGATGATTATTATTTTCAACTAACCAATAGTAGTTGCCATGCATTTTAAAATGTCAATGCACTATTCAGCCCTGAATAACAGTAAAAGCTATTTAATAATTGATTGGCATGCATAGCATATTACACTTTCCATTGAACAATTAACCTTGTTACCATAAATTGACTAATTTTATAATGTGATCAAATGCTCACACTCTAGCTGCTTTCAGACACACGTTTAAGTCCTGATATTCTCCTGATGGGCCGTATGTGTGAACAACATATCCGTACATTTGATCCCTGAAAATTGCCTGAATAATACTGCCCCTGAGGTAGCATTTTCTCTGTAGGAAATGTAAATTACCTTATATGTGAATGAGGAGTAGAAAGTCTGTATTTCTCACACCACCCCCTAAATGATAATCAGCCTGTTGCCTTTTGTCCGCTGAATGGTTAAAATATATTAAATTGTTGAGTCTTGTGGTGAAGGAATGTTATACGTTGTACAATTATAGTCAAAATGTTATTATGAAATTTGTTACATTATCGACTGGGGTTTCCACATTATTGCTACGGCTTTAATTACTACTAGAAGTTGAGCGCGCGCAATGCACGCACAAAAACCCTAGTTGTTATAAAGAATATTATAAGACTATTATATTTCAATTCTGTCGTGTTTCGGGTTGTTTGAATTACATGGTGTTACTGAACCTTTGCAAATGAAGGTTCTCATGGAACAGAAGGTTGCTGTTTTAGTGCTTCTGGATTGTGTAAAGAGAAACATGGATTATGAACATGGATCAACGCCTTATATTACATATGTATTGACGGGGAAAACTGATCTGTTTCCTAGGAAACCCACAGGAGGACTTGGAGAGCTTCCAAACGCTGTGTTCCATCCTCGGCTCCAGCGCACACTTTCACACAGAGATACTTCACATGTTCCTCAAAGAGTAACGCTAGGAGTTCAGAGGTGGGCTCATTCATTCAGGAGGAAATGTCAGCAGGAAGTCTGCTTAGGGGGGTGAATGAACCACGCAAATTAGATTGAGCGGCATTCAATTATATGTTAAGAACCTTAGCAATGGACAAAGTTTATAATATTGCCTGATTTCTTAGACAGCATATATTTATTACATATTTATTCAGTGTGTGTGTATATATATATATATATAGATTTATTTATACATGTATGGAGAGATTTTTCAATCTTGTTATGAAAAACGATTGTATATATTTTTTAACAATTTATTATTATCCTTTTTTTACATCCATTTTTGTGTAACACATTACATGTTTTAGTGTTTGCTCTCGTTCTTGTCATTTAATTAAAACAATAAAAGGTCAATAAAATGTTGAAACATCCCTATACAAAATAATCGTGGACATTTTAAAGAAACAGCTCTTTACCATGTACCACGTACATAAGATTCACGTAATTATATTTTACCAAACATTGAATCAATGTACATTTGACCTTCATTAACGACATATAAAATATTTCTTAAAACATAAACACTAATTAAATATCTTTACCTTCCCTTCCTTAATATATAACTCGGTAAGGAAATACCTATATTTAAAAGTGGCTGATACACTGGCTGGTCGTTGAATACTTTATTTGGTTGAATGCCATGGCCATCTTAGGTATTCACTTCTTCATTGCTTTGATATGATCTAGAGGAGGGAAAAGTTATGAATACAAATGCATTTGATTTATATTTAATATTAAGTTGGACTTTTTTCATAAGCTCTAGAAAAGTTGTAACACCACGACACAGTCCACCACAATAATCATGTATCAACGTTATACTTACTGTGTTATTTGTTCTTGAGGTTTTGTAGAAAAAAAATGTATGTTTTACTTTAAATGGTGACAAAGCACATATGACATTTTCATTATCAGTTAATGTGGCACAATGGTTTTTCTCTAGGCCTATATACATTGAAGAAGAGTAAGTACGCCCTCACATGCACAAAACAAAAAATGCATACTCAGTACCTTGTAACCACTCCACTCCTTCCTGTAGGCCTTCTCCTTTCACAGCATCACTGGCACTGAAAGATACATTTCAATGAATTAGCCATGTTGATGACAATTACTCTCTTCTTAGTTTTTCTCTGGTCTTTGGAGTATATTATCTCTAGCTCCAAACCTATTCCTGCTCCTATTTGTTAAATGTGTAACAAGGATATAAATCAACATTAGTTATTACATTCATAAATTTATTATTTGTAAATATTTCCACTGTAGTCGAGGGCATGCTAGTTAAAGCGGCACAAATAATACAAAAGGAGAACGTAATAAAAGAACAAATGCTGGCTGAAAGCAGATACATTCGATCAAGTGTCTTGATCTAAAATATAATCAACATATTGTTTGATTAACTACAAACATAAAGAAATATTGTTGCTTGTTGGTGGTAAAAGCATACAGTTGCAGTTTCCAACTCCAAGTTTAAAATAACACGTGAGAGGATGCAACGGGGTTAGAGTAAACAAGATTGAGTTTATCTTGCAAAAAAAGAAAATAATATTTTTTGTTCTTAATGTTTATTAGTTGTCTATAAACTTTGAAAAAATTGCCATTGGAACAGGGCAGTCATGTTTAAAGAACATCCTGGTTGTACAGAAAAAGGTCCAACTCCATCAAACCAGGTCCCTGGTTTGATGGAGTTGGACTGATACGTGATTAAAAGTAGCATTGGTTAGGCTGAAACAGAATTTACATGCACTTCAATTCTGAACAGCTAAAGAAATCATTATCGATGCATGTATGCATTTGTGTGTGTGGGTTCGGGTTTGTGTGTGGTCGTGTGTGTGTATCCTGATCCTGCATTACCATATCATTCTACAGTATATTCACTATCAATTACTCCATGTGTTCCTTTACTGATAACCTTACACAAAGTGCATTGTCCAGTGTAAGTCATAAACACTCCTATAATAAGACAGCTAGTACTCCAGCACTACATAAGACTTGCTAGGGCCCCTAGGCCACTGGTTAGCATATGACCCCGAACCCTTGCATATTTTACAAAACCACTCCTTGTTCTTCCACACAGGTTCCACATTTTGCATCACCATTCACATTAATACACAGTATCGTCCTTCGTAAGCTTTGCTTACATACTTCACCTCCCTGATTTACTACAGATCACTAAACTGATGTACTTCTTTCCGTATGAGAATAATTCTAATTGTCGTATGAACCTGGCTCAGCATTTTCTTATGTGTATCGTCTTCAAACCTTATAATTCCTTGACTAATTTAATTCTTATTATTATTTAGTTCCTAGACAAATTGGGCATGATCAGTTCTCCTTCGGGGTACAAAGGATTATCTCTTCTCTGAGGGGACTGAATAAGCCGTCTCCTTGTCTTGCATCCACATCTACATCCAACTCCATCCAACTCCCACCCTGCTATGGGGTACGTCTCCCCGGTCAGTGGCCGCTATCGCAACGATGATTGACAATCTAGATCTCAAATAGTGCATATTCTTCTAATTGAAAGAGTGCAAGATACTCACCTGCATGTGTGTATATGTATGCTTTTGTGTGTATATGTACCTACATGTACATACGTTTGTACATATGTACGTATGTACATGTTTATGTAGGTAAGTAGGTATGCGTGTACGTATGCATGTATGTATGTATGTATGTACATACGTGTGCATGTATGCATGCATGCATGCATATCTGTCACTCTGTATTTTAACAATGACAATACAAACAAGAGAACACAAAACCCCTACCAGATGTGCCACGGTTTGTCTTTGATGCTCTCTAAACACAGCAGCTGGGACACCTTGACAGAGGACATGGCATCTCGTAGGTCTATCTTATTAGCAAAAAACAATACAGGCATCCTGCGGCTCCGGATGTCTGAACAACACAGAGGAAAGAGGGGGGCAGGTTAGGAATCAACCATGAATTCCTGAAGGGAAATTCAGTAAACTCAACACAAACACCCTGTCAGTCATCAAATACCCAGCTGACACACACAAACACACGCATGGATCGCCCACACATGCAGGCGTGAATGCTCACACACACACACACACACACACACACACACACACACACACACACACACGCCCGCACACAAGCACACACACACACAAGCACACGCATGGATCACACAGATACACATGCAGGCGTATACGCATGCAGACACATACACGCACAAACACTCACTCATTCCCCCCCCCCCCCCCCCCCCCCACACACACAAACACACATACACATGCACACACGTGTGCACACACACACAAACGCATGGATCCCACAGACCTGCAGGCGTGCACGCTTACACACACACATGCATGGATCACACAGATACACATGCAGGCGTAGACACACGCACGCTCATTTCCCCCCCACACTCACACGTGCACACACGCACACACACACACACACACACACACACACACACACACACACACACACACACACACACACACACACACACACACACACACACACACACCCAGAAACAAACAGAAACACACACACTTTCACGTACCTTGGTGGTTAAGAAGAGTGTCAAGTTCTTCTTTGGCCACAACCATTCGCAATTTGTCTCCACTGTCCACGACGAATATGATGGCTTGGCTCTCTCTAGTTGTAGACATACAATAACACATAATGTAAGCCGAGTTGTCTTCCCAAGTGTCTATTATCATGGGTGTATTGTGTCTGGATCATACTTGTAGTAGTGTTCCCATAAGTTTCTGTATCTGGTTTGACCAGACATATCGAAGACTGTGAAAGACAAGCTGAGAGAGACACACAGAAACGCACAAACATATTACAAAAACAGACAGATTAAACAAACGGCTGAAGAGATATAGTTGAATATGTATTATACATTGAAAGAAAAATAGAAATAATTACGTTGAAGTCTTGAACTTTTCAATGTTGAAACCAATCGTTGGAACTACATCTTGTGCCTGTGTCTGTACATGTGCACACACACACACACACACACACACACACACACACACACACACACACACACACACACACACACACACACACACACACACACACACACACACACACACGCACAAACGCACACACGCACGCACGCACACGCGTATGCACGCATATGACAGACGTTACGTTGTGAAGACATAACATGGTTTTACTTGACAAAGGGCTTAATTGACCCAAATGCTGATAGTTAGCAATCACTGCACGCTTGCACTTAAAACAAACAGTGGGAAACCCCATAGTGTTCATTGTATGGGTCACTCTGATACAAGAATATACAATTGTGAACAATTATTTGCAGGCCTACTTACATTAGTGGGTTTGAGGTGGTTTATGATCGTAGTCTTGCCGCTGTTGTCTAGTCCCAAACATAGGACATTCACCTCTTTCTTCCTTATGCCCAGCCACAACGACAATTTATCCAACAGTCCCATCGATGAACAAGATCTAGTATAGCTACAAATATCCTACACCCTTTTGCCACAGCATGCAATTCTTTAACCTGTACATGAACACCGAGCTGGCGATACGTGTTGCTAAGCAGACTACTATGTTGTCTTGAGGCGAAACACTTTAATCCTATTTGGAAGAATTAAGTGCTTTGAAACCCTCGGCATCTGGTCGAAGAATAGGGAACCGTCAGTTTTAAAAGTAAAGAATAATTAATGTCCGTTTCACCAATCAACTACAACGATCACATGGACAATTAAAACATGTAACAAATGATTTGTTTTAGTTAACAGCCTAGCCTAGGTTGTCCCACTAAATTTAATCGGAGCGGTTAGGAGCTATTATGTTGACCAACAGCGTCCCCATGAGGCAAATATAATATAGGCCTAAAATATTGCATATTGTGAGAGCACAATTATCTTTTGAAAATATTCTGTAACTAATACCAAAAGATAATAGTTAGTTATCTTAGCGATATAGGCTATATTATACAGAATCCTTCTGCAGTACAGAATAATCTTATAATACCACGACTTGTACCATAAATTATAATGATAAGAAAGCACAATGTAACCTTGATTGATACCTTTATCTCTTGTCTGGTCTAGAGATGTTTGCTTGATTTTGATTTGGAGTACAACAAAAAGCACATTCAACCACATTCAAGCACTGTTCAACCACCATAAATGTTCACCTTTATTCGCAAATACATATCTGCTTTAACAGATTAAGTGTGCAAGATCTACAACATTTCTTTGGAAATCATAGAAAAATAAAAAATACAAGAATAATAAGTATACTTGTACTTCGTACAAAAGAGCAGCCTACCATTGCTCAGCAGAAAGACATGCTAAACAAACAGCATTTCATATTTGTTATAATCTGCAGAGGGACAGGGTACATGTAATTGTGTGTGTGTGTGTGTGTGTGTGTGTGTGTGTGTGTGTGTGTGTGTGTGTGTGTGTGTGTGTGTGTGTGTGTGTTTTTGTAAGAATATGTCTTCCTTTTTTAATTGCATTCTCTAGCCCTGATTAGCTAAGCCTTCCTGTGACTCTATACATATAGAGACAGCTTTCTGCCCGACATCGACAGTAAAAATCTCTCCAATATATCTGACTGTATAAATTCAGCTTATTACTAATGGCATTGGCCCATGATAATCGTAAAACATTCTTTAACTCTAAGGTGTTTCTACGTAGGATTATTGTATTGTAAGGCAATCTGGGTTTGTGAGACTATTCGGTTTTACATTAGCATGATGAATTATGTCTTTAGATATTATAATACTTTTTCTCATTACTTGGTCTTTAGTTTGTGTTGTCATCCATATCTCTGCTATATCTGTAATACACTATCAGTGCTATGACCTTTCCCCAATGTCTCCAGGAACCTTCACTGCAGCCAATGCCACCAACGTTTCATAGTATTATTTTCCCGGTGTCTCTTCACCCTCCATTTCATATATATACGTCATTTTACACATCTAACACATCTGCTATCATGAAAACAGCATTACTGTGAACAAAACCCATTTCAGCTCAAACTACAATTCCATTGGATCCAGTGGTCACAATAGCGTAAATCGTGTATATCATTATATTTCATAGAATTTTATATCATACAATATGATCCTTTTATGACTTAATCTGCTTTTGAAGATCCCATTCGCTTATCCTCTTGTGTACTCATGTCATGATGCAAAAGAAAACATTGAACCAGAATGCTACAATCGTTTCCATCTCTCCTGCTGAATATGCTCACAATGGGGAAACAATGCTCACGCACCCTTCTTAAATGAAGGAGATTCCAATGAGACTAAGGCCCAATCCCATTTCTACCCCTTACCCCATTTCTACCCCCTTGTGCCTTCCCCTTGCCCCTTCCCCTTACCCCTTCCCCTTCTCCCTTCAAAACAAGGGGGAGGGGTAAGGGGAAGGGGTAAGGGGTAAAAATGGGATTGGGCCTAAATCAACAATATTATCTTAAGAGGTTAGGTCCTATCGTTGAGGCTGAACTGAGGCTGAACCAAATTCGACTTCAGTACTGTCCACATACTAGTAGTCATAGTGATAGTAGTGATAGTAGTTAAACTGCTAGACTAGTGGTAGGATGTACCATCCCTTGGAGGTACTGCTGCAACTACCACATGTAGGATATCAGAAGGGTTCAGTTGATCTGAGTGGAAAGATTTCCTATGTGAAATCATCATTCACAATATAACGAGTCAAACTTTACAGTTTGACTCTGTACTGTTTACTGACTGGAAGGAGCTGGCATGTTCATTCCCACTGTTTGTGCAGCCGTTTTTTCTACAGGACGGCAAACAAGATCAACCAGAAAATAAGAACAATCGGATGGATGATTAAATGAAGACAGTGGATGGATAGTGCTTTGATCTCAATTTCTATTATATCAAAGTTTAACTCGATGAGTCATGTGTCTGTATTGCTTTTTTCGTTATAATTAATATATAAATCAAACTAAATTTCATACAATCCAGATTCACGAGGTCTTTCACATACAGTACTCCACAACAACATGTAATAGATTATGATAATAATAATACTAATTTATAAATTGTCTATACACTTTCATTGTTCTTCCTTCAAGTATTAGCACACCAGATTCGCTGGAGATAAATAAAGCTAAATAAATAATTATATTCATAATAGGATTCTAAATCATTCAATCAAGGATTTTCAATCGTCCTTCCAATAGCAGCTACATGACCCAAAATGTGTAATAAAAAAAGCAGATTACATTCGCAAATTCACATCTCTAAGTATCTTTGCTTCACATATAAAGTACTGCTGCAACAAGGCATTACATTCCCCTAAGTTTTGGCCAGGCTAGCTTCCACAGAGTCCGCCTCTCTTCACTGCTTGGCCCAAGGAAGTTCACGGAGGTGTTTCAAAAAATAAAAAGCTTTTCTTTATATTATTGTGGGAAGAAGATGTGTGTTCAGTCCAGTAAGGTAGTTGATCTGCTATCTGGTAAGACTCAACGTTCGGTCCCACTGTTTCGTGGCCCGCTGAGGCACAGTCTGCAAGTGTCCATCTGGCCTTCTAGATATCCCATCCCTCTAGTCCACTGAGCTGTACTTCCCAAGGTGTGTGTGCAGGGGGCCTCACACGTGGAAGCCCTGGTCATGTTCGTGTAAAAGCTGGAGACGCAAGGTCTGTATGCTGCTGACGATCCGTCTCTGGTGGCCGATCAGCTCCACTCCTATGTGCCTGACGTCTCTAGGGCGAGAGGGGAGGGGGAAACACAGACAGACATGACACAACGTTGGTGTAGGCCAATCAAATCGGAGAGGAGCACAATGCACGGAAAGACATACGTTAGCATAGGTGGCCCACCTGCACAGGAACGCACATGCACAAATACACAAAAAGTAATTCGTGTTTTTGGTTTTCTACTCACTCGATGCTCATACTAGCAACAGAATCCAGTGTGCAGACGCCCGCTGTCATGAAATTGCTCTTGTACTGGCTCATCTTTATGGAGTCGAGCCAATCCCCGATGGAGATGAACATGGGATAATCCATGACTTCCCCTGGAGACTCTGGGGGACTGACACAAATAAAAGCAAAGGAATTAATTTAGGTTCTAACCCAACAATGCTCGGCTAGATCATTTACAGACAATGGGTTCAAAAATAAATAAATAAATATATATATATATATAGAGAATAGGATTAGCATACATTGAACTATTTGATTTATTAAATCGATAACATTTCTATAAAACAAACTAAAGCCTACATGCTGTTTACAAAACTGCAATCTGTTCTGTGTCCACTTTACTCGCCAAACTTCACCTTTCAATGTCCTCTACTAGTGCCAGCAGGCTGCTAGGGTTGCGGATGAGTTTGTCCAGGAAGGACACCACGTCCTCAAACTTAGGTCTGTGGCTCCTTTCCTTCTGCCAGCAGTGCAACATTAGCTGGTGAAGGGCCACTGGGCAGCCCATCGGAGCCGGAAGTCGGTAGCCCTCCTCAATGGAGAGAATGACCTGGCGTGGGACAGAGCCATGCGTCTTATTGGAACATGCTATTATTGTACTCGGCCAAAAATGTTTCCTTAAAGCCATTCCTTGCTACAAGCCTTTCTCAAATCCCTGTAGGCCCAGTGCAAAGGGTGTCTCCCATTGTGTGATACGGTGACAAGACCCCCTGCTGAACCCCAAGTAACATTTGGGTAACACTTTTTTGAGTGGTTTATTCATAGGCTAATTGTCTTTCTATAATAAACCTCTTGGTAGCCATGGTTAAATCAGTTCAGTCCACACTGTGAGGAAGACAGGGATGACCTTTAAAAGGGGTACTCAGGGGTATTAAAGAGCATGACTCTTTAATACTTGTGGTGCAATTACAAGTTAGCCTGCTCACATCCTGATTGGACATCTCCCAGTATGGCCGCTCCCCGTACGACATCACTTCCCACATGACGATGCCGTAACTCCACGCCTCACTGGCAGAGGAGAACTTCCTGTAGGAGATGGCCTCCGGAGCGGTCCATCTTATAGGGATCTTACCGCCCTAAAAACAGACACAACATGTCACAGATCTGGTGTATTACACATGGTATATTTGAGAATTTAGCCACCAGAGGCCGGGGTTTACAGTCATTATCTGACAGCAAGGGGGCACTGATAAGCACAAATCAAATGCAATCATTTATCGAAAACAAATCATCATTCTTAAGCATGATGATCTGTAGTGGTCATAGTTCCTCAAGACAACAAAATGGCTGGCAAAACAGGCTAGCATACAGGCTTATCTTAGTTTTAATGATTGGGGTGATTGTTATCGTTCATCTGGACGTTGCCATAAATTGTACAGTTTGAGATTGGCTGCGCATTAAAACTAAAAAATGAATTGTTATTGCATTCACAGGTGCATTTTAAAACAGCTTAAATTCAATCAGAATCAAGAACTTGAACTATCCGTATAACTGAATATAATCGAGTTTATATTCAACAATTTATCTTTAATATTGTGACAATATAGCAAAACAAATTAATAAAACGCTTCAAATTCTATTCAGCAAATTATGATATAGTACTTTGTCCTGGCACCACCACATCAATGCATGCTGATAATACAGGTGGCAATCATCTTATGTTGAGACCGGAACAAGAAACCACGCAAGAACTAAAACACAACTAAAACATACAGCGTCAACGAGTGCTTTTGGCGACTGGGTTGTGAGACGGACCAGCAAACATGACACGTCTGGACAAACGTGTCTCCCTCATGCCTTAACGTGTCACTGAGTTGAACATGATGAAACTTGATGAATTCATAGGTGCAGGGTTGTGGGTATGTAAGGGTTTGAGGAGCGGGAGCCGTACCGCGGTGGTGTAGGCAGCCTCCGGGTCGTCCTCCAGGACTCGGGACAGGCCGAAGTCGGACACCTTGCACACCAGGTTGCTGTTGACCACGATGTTCCGAGCCGCCAGGTCCCGATGGACGTATCCCATGTCGGACAGGTACTTCATGCCCGAGGCGATGCCACGCAGCATGCCCACCAGCTGGATCACCGTGAAATGACTGTCGTGTTGCTAAGAGGGAAGGCATTGGAAATGGCAGAAATGTATGTTATTATTATTGTCATTTATTTAGCAAAGGTTGATTTTGGACTAATTCAATTGTGTATTACATTGAAATGTGTGTTTGCCACATTCAAACAGGTTTGAATGTGTGTACGATTTAGACACACACTGTTACACACACAGAGATTGTATATATCGTGTTTCACGATGTAGAGTGTAATATGTGTAACCATTTTGTTGGGATATGTGTTGGTTGACTTCAACCTGTCTTTCTAACCTACTAGTTGTCGGTGAAAAATGCCTTTTCCTCTTGAAAGGAGCTATGAAAATTATTATATGATATATATAAAAGATAAATATCAATGTTCAACAGTTATAAGAGACACATTCACAACATATGACATCGCTAAGTTGTATGTTTTCGGCTTGTCATCCTCCAGACCAGTGTATTCTAGTTAGTTGAGATAAATGTGCCTGAGCTGTTTGGATATAGAAATATACACACATATTGCGTCAATGTTTCTGTGCCCGCTTACTCTCAAGAAGGAGTCCAGGGAGCCGTTCTCCATGTATTCCACCACGATCATCACTGGCCGGCCTGCATCCACAGAAACACACAATACACTGAAAAAATGGCTAGAGATGCAATGCTTGAAGGCAGAGTGGGGAACAAAGCAAAGTGCCTTATCGAAACAGACTCAAGTACCAAGGACATTGTTCGCTGTTCACTGTTGTGGACTGTGGAGTCAATGAACACGGTCCCAAGGTGCACGGACATATGGTGCTATCACAGTGCTCCTAACATTGTCCTCATCTTGAGAGTGCAAAGTTACACTTGCACATTTTATGTGCATGTTACTTATTCCAGAAACGATTTGCACAAAAAACCTTAGCTACAATTCATAGAGTCATACAAAGGTTTATGTTCGGCTAAACCTTTCCTACGCACATATCATCCTGAGATCCCGTCATGCTGTTCTGTGACATGCTCATAGAATGAATACACGGTACATATTTAACAAGGATAATGTTTGTCCTTCCTGAACTAATAATTCAGCTGTGGGAACAGTGTAGTGGGAGCTGTATTGCGGTGCATGAAGGAAAGCAAGCACACCTGTTTACTTCCACCTAAAGCCAACAATTTTTTTGTGCGCAGGTAAATGACAGCCTAGTCACAGCACAGTGCCTCGCCTTAATTAGTCTCAGAAGAGCAACAACAGATGGAGGCTGTGGGAAAAGGAAGTGGAAAAGAAACTAAAATGATACAAATATACAGACTGATGAATAAAAGAAGATGAAGTGTTATGCTGCATCTGTAAATGTGTGTGTGTGTGTGTGTGTGTGCGTACAAATATGGTCTGTGTGTGATGGGTATACGTCTGGGAAATTGAAAACTTGGTTCATATTCAACTTGTAATAAGCCACGCAAATATGATACAGTACCATCAACATCATTGTGATTTGTCTTTTAATATGCCCATGACAGATATACTTTATATCATATAAATATATATATACATCAAATAATTGTATCATAAGGACAAAGAAAAAAGGGAATTTGTTTTCTGAAGAACATGCTTTGGTTTCTGAAATGACATATTGCAACGTAGATTATTATTATTGTTAGTTGTCTTCAGTTGCACTAGCCTGGATCCGCCCGCCTAAATACTTCCGCTCAAGTTGAATTTCCCTTCAGTACTACGTCTGGGGTACGTTAGTGGGTTTTCTCCGTCCAAATTTTCTACGTCCAATCAGCGAACAGAGGGAGTGGCTGAGAACAATGACGTTTAAGTCAGCTCTCGTTGACGGACATCTTCACGCACGGTGTTTGGTTTGTTTACAGCCTGCGCGCAAAGTGATTCCCGGCCAAACGTTAGCGATTGGTTATGGCAGATCCAGAGTGGCACTGGGCAGATGCAATAGTTTTAAACTTCAACAGACAGCAGCCTTCAAGTGAGTTAACGTTTGTCAATTGTGTAGGTCCAGACTCTCTGTGCAAATGAAATTAAGTACGAGAGTCTGGTAGGACCAGGCTACAGTTGCATTACAATTAAAGCCAAAAGTACTGTCCCGATTGATTGCAAATTTTTGACAGAATACAGAATATATGACAGAAATTTTTAGTTTTAACAATGTGGTGGTGAGAACGCAACAATGACCTTCAATGTGTGTACTGCTGACCAAAGCACCCTCCTTCTGCATGATCGGCATGCCTATGATTTATTATCAATTTACAATTACATTGCTACTACTCATGTTGCTGATATAGATATATTGACCATATTTATAGTTTTTTCATCTATAACTCATAATTAAATTTCTCTTCATTTCTTCTGCTGTCCTGTCCTTTCTGCTGTGACACTCAACATTTCCAGTCAGGGATTAATAAAATACCTTCTAATCTTATCACTATCTGACAACGCATATCTTATCAATGGGCCTTCAGCATTAAAGCGGCGTTCTTCATCTCGTCCCTGTGTGCTGTTGCTGATGGGCAAGGAGGTGGTGAGCCTTTCAGGGCCTGCATTAACATTCACACCGCTGGCTCACTTTATGAACCCCCTGTAAAAACAACCATATGTTGCGCTGGGTGTGCTCCATAAAACAGACACACACACACACACACACACACGCGCGCGCGCGTGCCCAGGCGTGCACACGCTCACATACTCACCACACACACACACTCCGAATTTAGTTCAAACCAGGGGCACCGCTAGAAAGGGCCACCTGTGATGTGACCACTAAAAGATTCAGAGAAAAGTCGATGAGCAGTAAGTAATGCACTTTTACAACGTCTCATCCTCATTCGCACTCGATTTTTATCTCGCCTTTATTCCAAAAAAAGTAAATTTGATGCACGTTTTTATAATATCACGGTAAATATGTCCTTAAATAGATTTCCACCACCCCACAGCCAGCCAGCCCCGCAACACATCCTTACTTTTAGTGACCACACCCTCCAGCCGAATGATGTTAGGGTGGTCAAACTGTCCCATGATGGATGCCTCTCGCAAGAAGTCCCGCCTCTGGCTCTCCATGTGACCGCCCTTCAGTGTCTTTATGGCCACCGGGATCTCCTTCTTTCCCGCCGTCGTTCGTAGGTGGCCGCCGCACACCTCACCGAATTCACCTTTTGACCCCATAACAAAGACACAGAGACACACAAAAAGGTGTGAACTGACATCTCACCCAGAGGCCTGTACATATACATTACATATGTACACGCACGCACACACACACACACACACACGCAAACACAGGCAGACAAACAGTCAGACAGGAACCCACGCACACACCCACATAGACAGAGGGACAGATAGACAGACGGATGCACGCACCCACATAGACAGAGGGACAGATAGACAGACGGATGCACGCACCCACATAGACAGAGGGACAGATAGACAGACGGATGCACGCACCCACATAGACAGAGGGACAGATAGACAGACGGATGCACGCACCCACAAACATTATTGAGAATTAACCGACCCAGAGTAGCCTGTGAGCATGAGATCAGCACTGACCTAAGGGACCACATGATACCACCAGGTGGCAGTGTTGGAGTAAATAACCTGTTTCCTCAAAGCGTTCAACCACTTCGATTCAGGGTAACACAACCATCTTGAAAAAAAATATGTACAAAGTGTTTTGTTCTCTAAATAACTTCAAGATGTTCAGATAAACAAAGGAAGCCGGTTACACACTGTATGTTTATTCTTGTGCACTCAATGGGAACCAAGGCATTTCATGATAAGTGTGGAGAATGGAAACTGATTTCTTCTTATTGAAGAAGTTACTTAATTTATTGTGACAACAGAAACATTAGGGATGCATCTATTTAATCTGTGTTTAAATTTGAAGTTTACGTGATAGTGAAATGCTTGTCAGCTCCATCTATTGACAAAAAAATAAACAATAAAGTAGCAATAGTCATTCAGAAGGAAAATTAAGTAGTAACAAAGAAATGACGTATATAAGTGAACAAGTGATATAAAAGGGACTAATACTGAATAATGTAAACATTGTTAGAGCAGAAGCTGTGCACATGTATACACACCGGCTCCGATCACCCTTTCAATGTGGATCCGACAGGGGTCAATCTCCTTGGTGAAGTCGTGGACAGCCTGTGTGGGGTCCTCGTACGTGTCAGGGTCCACATAGGTCTTAATCCCAGGGAACGGAACTGTGGAACAGGAGAGACAGACGCTAAGAATAAGCCCAAACTGTTCATGAGAGGACCGTCGGAAAGGATACTTAATACAATACTTAATACAGTGTGTGTGTGTGTGTGCGTGCGTGCGTGCGTGCGTGTGTGTGTGTGTGTGTGGCTGGGGAGGGTGGTCTCTGTTGTGTTTGTGTCTTCTGAGTGTGGGTATGTGTGTAGGGTGTGTGTAGGTATGTGTGTGTTTCTGTTCGGTATGCGGTGTACAGTTAATCTTAGGTTAGCTTTAGAAATAACAACTAGATTGATATTCCCATCCAGAGCAAGCTATGATATAATTTGAGATGGTAAAATAATCTAAACAAACAATAGGTCATGGTGAATATTTAAACCTTTTGCGTATGCAATCTTAATTTCCTCCATACTGATTATTAATACAACTATTACCTACTGCTACTGCTTCACACAAGACAAATTTGCCTTAGTTGGTAGGCTTAAAAGGGTTGTATGCGAAATTGTTGATTGTTTCAGCTAATAATATAATAAGCTTTGGACAAGCTTGTTTTGTTCATACAATTGATCAGGTCTTTCCTCCTTTAAAGTGATACTGTTAACTGAAGGGCAGTAAACTGGGACTCAATGGATTCACATTCCACCAGCTCACATTCATTCTTCATGGATTCATTCTTCATCTCTCTAACTGGACCAAGGGGCAATCGTAGGAGAGACTATGTAACCGAGGAGCCCCACTATAAAGGCTGCAGCCAAGGCTTCGGAACACAGCTTGGGTTCTGTCTCAAAGACGATAACTTCTGTCTCCCTTCACTCCCGTGAAAAAACTCCAAAATCACCACAGAAGAGATGAAGGTGATGAAGAATGGAAGACAATGGAAAGGGAGTAAAAGACTGAGAAAATAGGACTGAATGAGAAAAGGTGTCAGGATTTTCCTGGAGCTTGTGTGAGAAGAGGTGTAGGGCCCTTCCTGTCTGCATTTCTTTCACTTCAAATCAACAAAACACGTTTGTTGTTGAAAAGAAATTCAACTTACCACTCAGAACCTGTCAAAAAGCAAGTGAGCTGATGTGAGTGAGTTATGCTGAGAAAGAGAAGAAAAGACAAAATTGATGGGCAAAAAAAAAAGTGATGAGGAAAAAATAGGTAAATGTGACAAAGATCTGCATGGATGAAGTGGAAAAAAGGAAAGGAAAGCTCCAGAGAAGCGGGATTAGAAATATTACCATGTTCGTTCTGGTTGTTACTTCGCCTCTTTTTTTCTGAGCTCATCTTGGCCTTCATATACCACTGGCACCTTGGAGACAAAGAACGATTATTAATGACCAGTAATCTTTCCAGTAAAGGGCTCTTTATGGTTCCACGTTCCCGCAACGCAAGGGTGTTACGGACCCCTTACGTCCTTGCGGACCCTCCTTGTGTCCACCGCGAGGGCCGGACGTGCGCCTCCCAAAGATCGTAACCTTCCGTCGAGGCGACGCAGCAGCGAGGGCTGTGATTGGTCCGCTCACTAAAACCCGACGCAGAACCATAAACGTTCCCGACGGCGTTGAAGCGTCTGTGTGGTCATTGAGTTGTGGGAACGTGGGACCATATAAAGGCCTTAAGAGTCTAGATAATACTCTCCCAGGCCTCTTCTCACCCAGTGAACCCTCGGTGATTGACAGAGTATTATCAGGTGCTGAACGGCTGGCAGACACCTTACAACCTGATGCCGGATGGGCGGCGCTGGACAAAATGGACGTCGCGCACTGCGACGCACCATCGGGGAACTTTATCATGCTGGGAATCTAGTCTCACAAATCAGACTTTAGAGGAACATCTAAAGTCTTATGGGAGAAAAGCTTGAATCTGTTCGAACGGGCGTTTCTGTCGCTGTCTTTTTTTTCTTACTTGCTTAGACCAATCATGTTGCTGAAGTCCTGGATCTGTAAGCATGTCATTGGCGAAACATTGTTTTTACACATTTAAAACTTCTTTTAGCAGTAGCATACTGTCTGAATGTCTGCAGGGCTTTCAAATCAATTCTTTGTAGACTGGCTACTGTAGAAATACACTTATTATAATCCTCTTCTGAAACTCTGAAAGCTCTGAGAGTTTTTCCTCGGTTGAATGTCTCTCTAACGAAACAGGAAACAAGGCGTAACAGTTTTTGGTTCGAGGTTCTTTCCCGTTTTCCCCCAGAAGTTCCTTCAAACATAGTGGGACTGCTATAATCCCAGATTACTGGGTCTCCAACCTCAATAATATAAATAAATAAGGGACGAAATCTGTAAAAGCAGCATTAAGGGAATGAGATCTTGCGTTTCATGGTTCCCCCCCGACACACACAAATTTAAAAAGGTTAGCTGTTATTCCAAATGGAAAATTCATTGAATATTCATCAGCTTCTTTTCGGCCATTTTGACAATTGTGTTTCTTCTTTTCCCACCATTATGAAACATTTTGATAACTCCAATAACATTAAAATCCTCAACAGTAACAGCATTTTATAAAACTATAAAACGCTAATTGTTGTTATTCAGACAAATTATAAAAACTGGGCCCGTAATCCATCAATTACATTCATAGTGAAGCAAGAGTCATGTCTGGCCATGGGCCGGAATAACTATTTTTCCCAACTGTCACATAATCTGGGTTAGCAGGTTAGAGCTAATGTCAAAGAGCAGCGAAGCCGGGGGTTGCCAGGTTGGGCTCCCGCTGAGTGAAGCTTTTGTGTCGGCCTGGGGATCCGATGGACAGAGCCGATAACAGGCCTAGGTAACGTTGCATGTGGACCACAGGAACAGATGAAAAGAGAAGGCAGGGAAAGAGGTGAGGGGGATTTGGCAAGCTGCTGTTGACCTTGGAGGATGGGGCTGATGGGTTTATTAAAGAAATAGTGCTATGTGTCTTTATCAGCCTTCCCCAGCCTGAACCACTGATCCCCTTCATCCATATGTCCTTATGTGGGGTGAGTCCTGAAGGCCTCTCACACACTGTGAGCCTCTTTGTGATCCGGAGTTATACAATTTTCTTTAAAGAAGGATAAACATTTAATGGCACAAACACACAGACACAGACACAGACACAGACACAGACACAGACACAGACACACACACAGACACAGACACAGACACAGACACTGACACTGACACTGACACACACACACACACACACACACACACACACACACACACACACACACACACACACACACACACACACACACACACACACACACACACACACACACACACACACACACAGACCGGAACACCCACATTCATTAAATGTAATCATAGATTTGCATAACCATAGCTAGATCACAGGTAACTTGGAACAATGCCAATTTAAGGCTAACATGGAGCCTATACCATAGCTATAAAGAGGAACCGGGAGTGATGTCCTTTTCTGTGAAGCAAATCACCCATATCGCTGCTTCTCACTCAAAGCTTGAGTACCTACACTGCTATTTTTAAAATTGACAGAGAGCAAAAATCCCTCCTACATGGGGCAAGACTCATCTATGAAAAATTGTGTTTTTGTAATTTTTAGTGGGCTAGGTGAAAGCTTGTTCAAACATGGAACATTTGAAGCCTGAAGCGTTGCATTTATACACTTGTCAACGTTTTATCTAGAGGTAGGCCCCTCTAAAAATAAAATACCACATTATGTAATAAATAAAAAAAAAGGTAGATAGTGTTCCGTTCTAAATGTCCAAATATCGTAATAAAGTTTAACAGCCGACAGCAGCTGTTTGTGGTGCTGACTTCCTTAGAGGCGCTGAAACATTAACTACATCCACAGTTATCCCTAAAAGGGCAGGTAGACCCCAAAATCATTTGGTAGAATTTATTTTTCACCATGCTGTTTGAGTCCCACAATGAATTGGAAAACTTTAGATTTCTTGAAATCTTTTATAAAGTATTTTAATGGGGGTAATTCTCTGTACAATTTAAGAGGTTTGCTACTTCCGGCAGAGACATTTTTCCACGAGTGATAAAGCGCATTAGCACTCAAGCAAGTGTGATGTGTCTCGTGACATTGCTTGAAACCGCAGCAGCCCCCGCACCTGCATGAACCGTTTTTGTGTGTCCGTTTTTTTCTCATACAGTAATTACATTTTCTTTGCCACGGAACAAATGTTCTAATTTATTAGGTCGACTTTATTCTAAAATAGACTTGACCTTTAACCAATTGTCAGACAACTTGAACTTCATAAAAAAGGTATATTTTTAAACATATGTTTTATTAAGCTACATAAATTACGTCTCCAAAATACATCTTAGTACCTGCCTTTGAAAGAGCCCGTTGGGCTTGTGTTTTTCCTTCAAGGACCCTAACGGTGAGGCCCATTAAGGGGCGTGACAAAAGCAGAACTTGGTCAACGTTATGCAAATTAATGCATAGTGCTGCGTTTATTCAGCCCTGTGATTCATTAATCAACACAAGCAGCAACTCAATAGACTGTGTTGTCCGTTGGGGCTGTAGCACACAATAACTCAACATGTTCATAACTGCGGTGTCCCTTACTTATCCATCCTATTTTTCACGTTCTCCAACACATTTTTCACAAAAAAATTTTATGAACAATATTAACAAAACAAAAGCAATACCGATTGCACCACACATTGAAACATTGAACAACACAATGGCAGTCACGGTGACCAAGGTTACTAAAGTTAAATACACATTTGAATCAAAGGCAAAGCGATACAGAGATATTTTCAGAGTAGCCGATCAACTCCCACACATGAAGGCACCGATCATAGGAAAGGCCTAGAAGAGAAGTTCTTTGGGTCTTACCGGCCGGTGATGAGGAAGAAAAGGGTGAGGATGACGAGCAGAGCGAAGCCCCCCACTGCTGCTGTCACGATCACCAGGACCTGCCTCTGGTCAGACACGATCTTAGAGGCTAGTGGAGAGCAGAGAGAGGGGATGAGGGGAGTGAGTGGGGATTATGAGGGGGTGTTGATGAAAATAATGGAGATATGTTCATTATTTTCGATCCTGTTTGATGGACTGTTCACTTTTTTTTAATAGGAAGAGAGTACGGATAAATAGATGTTCGATATACTCCTGGTGTGTCTGAAAAACCCTATTAGGCCCTTCATGACAATGATTTTTATGCCTTGTGCCATTTAATTAATATTATTCATTCATGAAATTGTGATTCATTTCATGAGCATTGGGCTCAATTGGTCCTGTTTGATATTCATGATTTTTCATTTGCTCTGTCTCTTCAATAGGCTAACGAATCCCAGATAATTGAAAGATGATTGCTATTACCAAGCTCATTTCTATAATATTTCACACTAAAGGAATATTAATTGGATATCGGGAGCAGTGCAACAAGCCTGGTGAGCAGGAACTCATGAGGGTTTCAATGCAAGTGTGACGCTTTGGTGTGTGTGTGTGTGTGTGTGTGTGTGTGTGTGTGTGTATGTGTGTGTGTGTGTGTGTGTGTGTGTGTGTGTGTGTGTGTGTGTGTGCATAGAGCCACTTAGAGAGAGAGAGAGAGAGAGAGAGAGAGAGAGAGAGAGAGAGAGAGAGAGAGAGAGAGAGAGAGAGAGAGAGAGATATTAATGGGTTTGAAGGGGTCTAAACAGCCATGACTTGTCACATGATTTATAGAGGTTCAAATAGATCCCAGTGGCCAATTTGGACACAGATATAACATGGCATAAACATAAGCATGCCTTATTAATTTAATCCACGAATAGATAAAAAAGTTTCATGAACAGATCCATATGCATTAATCCTCCTTCTTGATTCTTGCTGCGCAATTTTCTTTGCTGCTCAACAGGAATGTCCCAACTCAAGTGCTGCTATAGGAACAGACACATTTTCTAAACCATATATCATTCAAACTATATCACAGGGAAGCTGAGTAATTGAAGATAAAATGCCTCCACAACAGAAATTGACTTTGATTAAGCACCAACAAGGAGTGACATATTGTCTCAGATTCATAAATTAGGCAACATAAACATGTCATATAAATCTAATTAAGGACATAGAAATACAATTCTTGGGATAGCAGTCAGAATGCACTGTGTTCATTTGATAGGAATAGAAAAATAGCAAAAAATAAAATATATCAACCCAGTCTCACGGAAATACGTGACACTGTCACGTCATTTAATCTATTCATTTGTGATCTGGGACACTTAATTTCAATTTTTTTGTGCCAAAAGCACACATTTCTAACAATATGACAGCTTTTGGCCACCCGTTTCTACTTTCACCTTTGATTCTGGGAAATTGTGACAATTCACAGATATATTTAATGCAGGTGCGCTGCTCTGTAGGCAAACCGCAACGGAAAAAAAAGGTATCTGTTTCATCTTTTCTTTTTCGAATGAGTTTGAAATTTGTGCTGTTAATTACGAGGTTGTATTATTGAGGTTGGAGACCCAGTAATCTGGGATTATAGCAGTCCCAATTAATTACGTGTCCCAGATCACGAATGAATAGATTAAATGACGTGACGTGACAGTGTCACATATTTCCGTGAGACTGGGTTACATATATATTCAACTGTTGCTTGCTCAAATTTATTTGAAGTGAATGTGCTGAAGGACAGAAGGTGAATTAAACGTAACAAAATATAGATACATGGAGTAGAGAAAGAGTGACATTCAATATTTTTGGCAAGGAATGAGAGAGAAATATAGAAAGATCACAGACAAAAATTTTGGTCAAAACACACACACACACACACACACACACACACACACACACACACACACACACACACACACACACACACACACACACACACACACACACACACACCCACACACACACCTACACACACACACACACACACACACACACACACACACACACACACACACCCACACACAAACCCATATACATACACACACACACACACACACACACACACACACACACACACACACACACACACACACACACACACACACACACACACACACACATTTCAAATGTCTTTATTTGTGTCCGCATTTATAAAATACATTGCAAGGGCACAAATACTTTCAGTTGCTTTTGATGCCCTACATCCTCGAAACAACATGTTGCAGTACTTGAGTCAAACATGCACAGAATAGACAATACGTACACATGAGCTTATTCTGCACACAGTCTGTTAACAGACAGAGAAAATCTATGGGTACAGAAAACACCTCCTCCTCCAAATAGCTCGGCTGCCTATAATGGAGGAGATTGAGCAATATGTTGCAAGCTGCTTGGCTTTACATTTGGACAACCTCATAATTTCAAGCCTCTGACCACCAGCCTGTGGACATGACCTAGGCTGCCGAAAATAAAAACGATAAGCTGGCATTTATAGCCTAAATGTATGATAGCTTGCACTAATGGTTGGTATTTAACTTGTTTAGTAAGGAAAGCTTCCTCTAAACTTGAGTCAAAAGTGCAACCAACTTCCCATAGGACACACACACACACACACACACACACACACACACACACACACACACACACACACACACACACACACACACACACACACACACACACACACACAAACCCATATACATAGACAAGACACACATCCATACACAATGGCATGACACACACACACACACACACACACACACACACTACTTCTCACAAAAATGAAAGAAAAGAACATCACAATGAAAGACGCTTTCAAACAAAATACAAACAACTCAACATTATCAACCATACTGTAGCTCTCTATGGCCCTATCCAGGCTCAGGCTGAAGCATCCATCTTTAACAAAAGTACACCGGTATAGCAAGGGGGTCATCAGAAGAAACCCATGGGATGTAAAGAATGCACATAACCAAACCTAAATAAACAGACTGTTTCAAATGGAAGAGAATTTGCCGTGCAAAAGATAACGTCAAGCAGGTAGTACCAATCTACAGTGTTATTGAGTAACGTTAAATTAATTCAATGAATCAACGGTGCATGACTTAATAATGTCAAACAAAAGCCTATAAGCTCTTTTCCAATTTAATGAAGAATATCATCACTAATTGGAATCAAAAACCCTACCTGCTTTTTAAAGATGTGTATCAGATAATAATATAAAAGGAATATCTCACTTTAAATGTTCATTTCTATAAATATTGGCCAAAACATGAGAAGAAGTTGTGGTTCCTCATATTTCAAAACACTTTTTGATGGTTTCAGTGTGCAGTAATTAACAATGCATAATCTTAACACTTTTTGTGTTTATATTATCAGACTTGGCACAAATAAAAAAAGAAAAGGGCAAACGCAATTAACACAATTACTTACAGTCTGAAGTGGTTTCGTAATCATATTTCGGAGAGTAGGAGCTGTATCCAAATGCCGTGCGCGTACGCAGGCTGAAGACATAGCAGGTTGCCGGTTTCAAACCGCTGATGATAACGCTGGGGGCCTTGGAACGAGTGGACGAGTAGCTTAACTGCTCGTGCTCCTGGATGGGGATAGGCAAGAGGATTACATCAAGAAACACACAATATCAACCACAAAAACATTGTTCTTTGGAGGGGGTAAGTCAACATCAGTTGTTTTATATCTACTTTAAGTAGCTATTAATTTAGCATATGTCAGCAGTTGTATCTTTTGAAGCATTGTTTTCGTTTTATCGCCTCAGTGTTATTACTTTCTTTTTGTTACTTTATTTACATTGAGGACCAGATTGGTAACAAGCGCACTGTTGCTTTAATATGTTATCCTCTAGGCTTTTGTACTGCTCAAGCTGTTCTTTTTCTCCTTAAAAAAAGACACAAAAGGAATCAATAAGCAGAGCACGGTCTACCTTTTCATAATACTTGATCTCATAATCGAGGATGGGCAGAGCCCCGTTGTCGGGTTCGTGCCAGGAGAGGGCAATGCTGTAGGGAGATGCCCAGTCCTTCTTCAGAGCTGCGACCAGGGTTGGACCTAGTAGGGGACAAACAAACAGAAACATTCATGTTTCCAGCATTTTCCGAGAAGTGTTTTAATGCTTCTAGATGCTTAGGTTGCCACTTCAGACAAAATAGTTATCAAAGATTTGGGGAAAAATAAAATGAAAGCAACAAAGGAGGAAAACATCTTGTGTAAGTGATCAGAGAAAAGAGAAAACACTAAATGTGCTAAATGCACCTAATCTTGTGGAAGTTAATTAGAATTGTGCAGGGTTACTGGTATCAGGTAGCTGTTGAGCAGATGCATGCATGTGTGTATTATTGCATTATTACATGGTTTTATGTACATTAGACTAGATCAATCCCTACAGAATGTACAGCTCTCACGTAGGAACTTGTGTTCAGTTCTTAGGTCCCCGGGGGATTGGAAGGGGGTTTTGCACCATATCAGTTACCTGTATGCAGCAAATATTTTTTTCTTTCATGAAATTGATTTCAATGCTTGGCTTCTTTTGTATAATTAGCACAACAACACCCTTTATGCGGTAAATAGGCCTATCAATCTGTGACTGTAATGGAACATGAGCTCATGTGCGACTGAAACTAGATTAATCTGTGAGTCTAAAGGGCTGTGTTTGGGCTGTGTATGAATCGAAGTATATTTATTTTGTGGGCTTGTATACTCATGATTTTTGTGTAATATCGTCACTGATCTGATTATACTGACCTCACCCAGGAAATGAAGACCCAAGTGGCATGGCTTCCCATTCATTACACTATTCCTGCATGCGACAAAGTGTAACCTGTGACCCAAGGTTCTGACAGGTCAAACAACACGGTATTTAACTTTGTATTATAACACGGAACGCAAAACAAGGACGAGATATATAGTATGTTCAAAAAGAAGAACTGCCTAAACCCATTGATGCAAATGTGTTAAAAGACAAAAATGCTCAACTTCTTCTTCTCGACTTCTTCTGTAATGCAGCTGTCAAGTGCCACCGTCATGAATGTGACTTTCAAATGTTTTGTAAGGAGAGAGCTGAACCAAAGCAACACAATAGTAATCATCCATTTCAGTCAGGTAGACATACCTCTTTAACTTCTCAACATTTTAAACTCGATGGACGTGAATTAATAAGTAGACTGACTGATGTCAACCCCATCACATGACACTTTCCAAACAATACGTTGAGGTCACCTATAGCTAATGCTTCTCTAAGGTGTGTCACAGCTCATAAATTACACGGAAGGAGACGTCAATCTTGCTTCTCTAGGAACACTAAAAAGCCATTAGCTCCATCAGTCAATTATGATGCCAAAGGGATAGATTTTCCAGTCAAGTGTGGTTAAGCTCAACATAAACTAATGTAGAGTCATTAAATGAGCTTGACCTGCATATGATTTTAATTAGCTTTGCTGCCCTGCGGTTCTTCCATTAACTGTTTAAAAAATCAATACAGCCAGCATTGAAGCCCAGCCAAAGCTTAAACGATGTTCTAACACCTGATTCCCTGAGATAGATATAGAGGGAGGGATGAGGAGAGAAACAGAGGACACAGCGAAAGCACACACACACACACACACACACACACACACACACACACACACACACACACACACACACACACACACACACACACACACACACACACACACACACACAAGCACGCACGCACACACTGCTTATTGTGGGATTTAGCAAATGTTGGCAAAAAGACACCTGCTTAAGTTTAATGAACTGCTAGCCTGTTTAGTATCTAAACTACAACTCAGTGTTGATTAATGAATAAACTGGGAAAATGCCCAATTCTTTTTTTCTAAATATATACAACTTCAACAAAGAAATAGGTAACATTAACCATAACAGTAGCACCCCAGGTCCAGATATTTACCTTGTCCACTGTAAAAAATAATGAAAGAGAGTAATAATCCCCCAGTAATAAGTAAGTATGTTTTGTCACAGGCCACGTGCTACTAAATGGCTGTCAAACGGTATAGGAACAGAGTCCCCCCCCCTACACACACACGCTCACACTCACACTCACACTCACACTCACACACACACACACACACACACACACACACACACACACACACACACACACACACACACACACACACACACACACACACAGAGTGTGATAGTGGGGAGGAAGAAGCTACTTAGTCTCCCTTGGCCCTGAGCAGATGTTGGTTAGCATTGTCCCCTGGACCATCTATCATGTGTATCTGCTAAGCACAGAGAGTTAACAGGTAATTAAAAACCATCCGTCATGCAACAAAAGGACATGGACAGAGAGCGATGATGTATGGGGCAAGAAGAGAAAAGGTAAGTAAGAAGAGAGATGAGAAGCAGAAAATGTGGAAATAAAAACCTATATTCGGTACACTGGTCTGCAGGGGTAGGAAAGACACAGAGATGAGCTATAGAGAGAGTGATATGTAGTCTCACAAATCAGACCTGGCTCGTATCAGGGTGAATGAGCTATAGAGAGAGTGATATGTAGTCTCACTAATCAGACCTGGCTCGTATCAGGGTGAATGGGGCATTTCACTTTCTTTTGCTTCACATTTATTTCGACCAATCATCTGGCTGGAAGTGGAGATGTTGAGTGTCTAATCGGCTCACAGCGAACAGAAACTCAGCCGGTAGGTTAGCAAAGGTTTCCAATCTACACGTTGTAGACTCCAACCGTTTCAGGTTTTGGCACACAGCCCAGGCTCTATTCCGTCTCCTTCGAGAATTCTGCTATAGCATAGCAGAGTAGCTGAAAGCATAGTAGGACTGCCGGATCTGAGATTAGATATATGTAGTTGGACAAATTGTACACGTCTCTACGCAGCAGGGAGCTCGGACCCCCGACCCAAGCGTTGGAAGACGTACGCTGCACTCACACTGCAGCCTCTTAGGGTGGCGGTTCTGGCGATCTGAAGGCGTTTGGAGTGAGCTTAACCCTGGAGGATGACACTTTTCATTGCGTAAAGCCTCATGTCCATGACACGCTTCAGCCCCAGCTCCAGCACTATGTTGGCCACCGGAGGCCCCCTGTGTGGGACGCTAGGCTGGGCGGAACCGGCGCTGTCGCAGCCAATCGCCATGTAGAGTGAACCTGACGGCATCAGAAGTAACTTTTGTCAGATATTTAAAACTTCTAACTTTTCGTTTTTTTTCAGCAGCCTGGCAATATAATGGTATATTTATGAAATATTTATCCGTAAAACCGTGCATTCCTCATTTTTTCCCCGCGGAAACAATACAGGATTTTGATGTGATTGTTCATTGGAGAGTGTTGCTGAAAAATCAGTGCGATATTTGCACATATTTGAACATCCCAGCGCCTAGAGTGGCGATGATGATGAGTGGTGGAGCTCCGACGTTTTTCCCCTGAGGGAATGCACAGCAATGCTGACGCTGGGTTCTACTTTAGCTTTGTCATGGACATTTACACCTGCACAGGGAATGAAACCCCAGAGATTATTTTAAGAGCGAACACAAAGCGGCTGTAGGGGGACAGCAGATGATCAAGGTGCAGCATGCTAGTCACTGGGCTTTTGTGTGCTGAAACCACATCTCTGATTGCAGAGGCAATGAGGGCCATCGCTAGAAGGAGGGATCCTGTGTTCATACACAGGTGGTGCAACAGTGAAGGAACCCATTATTTCAGTCTTTGGGTACCATTAGTTACATAACCACCTCAACAATCATCGCCAACACTCCCTGCACTCAAGAGAATGGAAGTGTGTGTGATACTGGCTATGGTTCTTGTACGATGGAATTATTCACGTTGATATCCGTCCCTCTAGAGATGTCATATTTGGCTGAATCTTGGGTTTATTATCACGCTGAGAATGCAGTCTTTCAGTTTTTGTAGATTTAAGCTATGGATTTTTTTTAATGTTCCGGGGTGGTTGATATTGTAACCTTTTACCTTCTGTTACTTCTGTTTTCTGCATCTCTTTTGTACGTTGCAATCTGATGAATTGATTGAAGGACATCGGTCTGCTCCAAATTTCTTTCAAAAAATCTCCTAGTCTGTACAATACGGCTTTATTAGTTCGAATTGGACGGGGCTCTGTCCTGTCGATGACCATCTTACTCTCCTCATGCTGGGATCACACTATACAAATTCAGGCCCATTCCAACGATTCTGCCATTGCAGACAGGCTTTCATTGTTGCGGGCGATAATGAACATAGGGCTATCAGGCTTTCTCCCCCTGTTTAATGAGACATGGTCATAACGCCCTGACGTTAATACTACTAAAGACTTCCCTGCATTCTAGTGGATGTTTAATGGTGTGAAACACAAAATAAGAAGCAGACAGAATATTAGATTAAAAGAAAAATGTTCCGGCTAAAAAAAGAGAAGAATATATGCATCCCAAAAAATCCATTGACCTAAAGTTGCTTATTTTATTTATTTGGTGCCCTTTTATTAACGTTGCTGAGGTGTGTAGCTAGCTCTAGCAGCACTAGCAACCTGATTGGGTGCTGCCTGACGGATGGCAGATCCCAACACGCAGGCGTCTCGTCTAGTCGCCTTACAATTGAATTAGTAACTTTATCGAACATTAGCATACAGACAACAATCCCAATCCCATTGCATTGGGTAACGTTTGGATAGTATCTGTGTATCAAACTATATACTTTTTTATTAATAAAATAAGATAAAATGAAAAACTATACATATTTATTTTCCTTAATTGGGAGAGCCAGGGGATGGTGTTGTTTCCGGCTGACTACCGGGGACAGGAATGTGACCATCGGGACACTACCGGGAAAAATCCCGGGAGGGTTGGCAATTATGCTCATACAACGTGCACACCGATATTGATGAATTGATGACCTCTTCCTCCCTGTCCAACTGTGAACTGTGAAAACCTGACGCCAAGACTTAATGACAGATGCATCTCAGTCAACCGAGAAGTGTCCCCTCTCTAGCCCAAGTCGCTTCCCTTGATTGACTCTACCTGTGTTAATTAGATGATTAGGTTCACCTTTGTTCCCTTGTACATCTAAATCAGCCCCTTCCGTAGTTGTTCATTGTCAGAATGTATGTATCTAACCCTAACCCTAACCCTAACCCTAACCCTAACCCTGACCATAACCCTAATCCATAGTCTGAAGTTCCTATGCTACTGATCTTTTCTCTGCTTGTTTGTAGATTATTATATTATTTGTTTTGTATTTTGATTCCCTTTTTCACCATTTTTTTTTTGCATTCATGAATTACTCTTGAATCTCCTGTTTGTGTCTGCAATTGGGTCGCTACCAGAAACATTACATTGGCCTTGAGAAGTCAATGTGAATGAAAAACCAATCTTAATACCATGTGAGGTAATCATTGTACTCCTTGATTCAGCAACATAGCTCTGAAATTGATGCCAAGCCTCTGAGCCGACATAATTTATATTTAATTTATAAAATTTGACTTTCAGTACTTTGACCCTATTAAGGTAATGGATGACGTTATTTAAAACACTGACAGATTCTTTTGGTTGGAAGTAAAAGCCAGATCGAAATACTTGAGAAACAATTGTTTTAAATATGAATTCACTCTGCCAAAGAAGCTGAGCAAAATTGATGGCCATGAGTCATCTAATTTTGCTTTCTGGCCACTCTAAGCACTTAAGACCTTAAGTCCTCACGGGCAGTTTCGGAACATATATATATAGTTCATGTCAAGAAACACGTTGACCTAGAGGCATTAAGTATCGAACCAGCAACCCTCAGAAATTAGACGGACAGAAAATAGAAATAAGGAAAGAAATACATAAGGAAGCACAGAACAAAGAAGTAAAGGAAGTGAGAAAGAAAAAACAAAATAAAGAATGAAAGGAAAGAAATAATTAAAGAAGAGAATAACGATTCGAAAAATAGAAAGAAGGAAAAAAAAAAGAAGGAAAGAAGTAAACATACAGACAGAGAGAGAGCGAAGAAACAAAATAAAGAAGTACAAAATGACTTATTATCTGAAGAAAAATATGATTAAATACATAAGAAAAAAAGCATGCTTTGTGGCTCCTCTGCCCCACATCCTCTGAGCAGCAGAAGATACGCCTCATCGACTGAGCGTATGAAAGTGGATGGGAGGGAGGCCCTACCGTTGCGCTAATCAGTGTAATCGCCTGTGGTATGTCCAAATTGTATGCATACTATGAGCAACAATACATACTTTGTAAGGTCAGCTGCAGTACTGTACCGTACTACAAGTAAAAAGAAAAAGCATGCGATTTGCAACAAAGCTTAAATGTCAAGTCCCTTGGCCACTTTGAAGCGGACTTGTGATTAATAGAATAATGGGCCTGATCATTTAACTTTTGATTGCGATTTATATCGCCCCCTGTAGTCAAAGTGATGCTTTCCTTTTTAGAGACCTGCTTACGCATGGTTTCTTTGTGTGTACCAACTTTGACAACTTTGACTTGTTCACCTTCGGAGTGGTGAAGTCAGCGTTCTTTCCCCATTGACTTACATTATGAAAAATAGCTCACTGAGCACCTGCAACAGTGATAATTTTGAAAATGACATTGTGATGTCATTTTCTGAGCTATCGACACAAAACTTTCCATATTAACTAAGGGGGATGTCATTGATAGGCCTACAAAGTTCCTGGACTGGTCTGAAGTGGACTTGATAAAATAAAATAATAACAAGCACTACATTTGCATAATCATTTTATCTCACTATCATTACTACTCGCCTAACTCCCATTTTTAACAGAAGAAAAACATTTAATATATCTTAAGTTCGGGCATGATTAAGGAGCATGTGTACCAAATGTTGGGCCATTTGGGTAAACTTCGTTCCAGACATACCTTATTGGTCCTTGAGGCAAAAATATTCAGCATGTCAAATAATGATCCGATGCCAAGTCTGGGGACGAACAATTATCAGCTGTTATCAGTTGATCAGCTGTTATCATAGCTGCCACTTAGTTACTCCTGGGCTACTTTTTACTTGACAATCCACACACGTTAGTTTGGAGTCGTTGTTTTGAGCGTTAGTATGGAGTCGTTGTTTTTATATATATATATATATATATATATTTGGTCATGGTTTGGTGTGATCCTCAAAAACTGAAGGCGGAAACAATTACCCAATATTAGGCGGACAAATAACTAAAAGATAAAGACAAATAATAACAATAGTGCGTCATGCTTTGCAACCAAACAAAACAAAAAAATCAAATAAATAAGGCAGTAGCGAAATAAATACAGAAGGAAATAAGGAAAAAAGCAAAGACGGAAAGAAAGACCCATTGTGTTATTTCGTAGCACTAACAGGTCTGTCTAACACGGGCAGAACATATCTCTAATTGGATTGTGGCTTCCTGCTGATCCTTCTTGTCCCCACGTATTAGGGACGAGGCCAGCCAACGATGTGTAGGATGGGCCTGTGAAGCCAGGCCATGTAGTTGCTGGCCACAATCAATACTCATTTTGAACCCAACCTCACTTTCCCTGCAAGCAATTAATTGTGAAGAACAGAAGGTTCTCGACACTTGATTTCCATGTCTTTCCTCACATCCACAACATCCTGCCCTGTTTATGTAGCAGAGGTTAAGAGCTTCATTGTCTGGTAAAAGCAGGAGCCTCACTCGCACTCAGGCAGCTACACATGCAGCTAATACATGCAAATACAAACATACATGTCTGTGTGTGAAGGTGTGAGCCAGACTGGAAAATGGGAAATGAATGCCAACCATGCTTGAGGAAAGAGTTGAGAGTGACAGGAAGTGGGAAAGTAAAGCGTGGTGTTTGGCATGTGTGTGTGTGTGTGTGTGTGTGTGTGTGTGTGTGTGTGTGTGTGTAATTGTGTGCGTGTGTACATCTGTTTGTGCTTGTGTGTAATGAGGAGAGCTGGGTACGATTATGCAGTTCAGGCAGAAGATAAACTCCGTCATTAGAAATAGTTGTGCACTGAACGTCTCATGTGGAGATGAGTTGTGTAAGGAGAAAGAAAGACCTGGCAAATTGGCAAATGGCTTGTTACAGCAATGGGGTAGGCCTCACTCACTATCTCCATCCCTGCTCTCAGACCCATCCATTCTTTCCCAGTGCGTTTCCTCTCTGCTCTTCCAGCTCTCCCCTCACTCTCCTTTGCTTAGCTCTCCTGTCTGAACCGAATGTTTAAAGACAAGTGGCCCCTTGCTGAGGTACAATATAAATAGCGTACATTTCCTTCCCTACCTCCCTCCCTCCCTCACTCTACTTATAGCTGCAGCAGGGACACATTATTGCTTTTGGCAAGGTGAAGTAATGACTAAATAGATATCTCTATATGTATATCAAGATATATACAGGCCCGAGATGACTGACAGTTGGTGGATAAGATCTGATTTCCATACTTTACCAGATGGTTGAAAAGTTGCTCCGTTGTTTGAGAGTGTTGAGCAGGTTGGCTTGCACTTTACCTGCCCTCTACCAAGGGGCTTTCACCGTTCATTTCTTTAGTTTTGGATTGTATGAGATGATCTGATCATCATGTCCTATATGTAATGGATAAATCAACGTCTTTTTACATTGTTTTGTGATTGATTGTATTGGAACAAACCAGCTGAGTACAAAAACGTAGTTATAGAACAGTACGATTCCTCTCAACCATCATAAACCCTTTATTGTTAATGACAGTGTTATGTTAATGTGATGTTAATGTTATGTTCTTTTTGTGTTTAATGCCTATTGATATTGATTTAGTTTTTGCGTAAGCAATACAATCTTTTTTAAATCAATAAATAATTTTGTTTGTGTATTTATTGCGACACAAAGCTACAGGCAAACTGCAAATGCAGTTATTGGTAATCAATAGGCCCGACACGTCCCTGGTATTTCGACTGACTACCAAAGCTGTGACACAAGCCATAGTTTGAAGATGAGGATTAAAGGAGTCGAGGGTACATCTGGCATTATCATTATCATTATCATTAGGATAACACATTCCCACACAAGAGTGAGAGAACACCCTAGTGTTAACATTTTACTTGGAGTGTAATTATGTTCATCTCACAATGTACCATGATATGGATGCGAGTGGTATATCAGTAGCTTACTAATAAGTTTGGCCCACAGTATTCACACATACAGACAGACAGACAGGCAGGCAGGTTGGCACGCACGCACGCACGCACACACACACACACACACACACACACACACACACACACACACACACACACACACACACACACACACACACACACACACACACACACACACACACACACGCACAATCACATACACACACACACACACACACACACACACACACACACACACACACACACACGCACAATCACATACACACACACAGGGATGTTGCAGGTGAACTTTAGGTGTTGGTGCCAAGGGCGCATATTACTCATGGAGTTTGGAGATAAATCTTCTGTTAATAAGCCAGTGGACCTGGAGTCTTTATTTACGACTTCTCCCTACGCAAGGCCAGCGCGCTGTCCTACCCCCTGCTACTGCCCGTGGCTATAAACACATTCACCATTTACACTCATTTGTACACACATGTACATGGACATGAACACAAACACAAACACAAACACACACACACACGCACGCACGCACGCACGCACACACACACACACACACACACACACACACACACACACACACACACACACAAACGCGCACACACACTAAATCTTTCTCCGACAGGCCACCATGGGACACACAAACCCCCCTATCACTCTCAGTCATCGGGAAAAATAAGATCCCGCTGTAGTGCGATATATATATTCAAGTTCTTCCCTCCGCCTCCACGCCCTCTCCCTCGCCTCCAACCGATAATGGAGAATGGATTCGTGAATGGATGGAGAACGGATCAACCCTAAATCCACCCTGCTGACACCCTGTGCACTTCAGATCCTCAGCTTTTAGGGAGGATGCATGGGGCGGTTGGGTGTTTTCAGAGCTATCCGCCATATAGATTCCTTTGGGAAAGCCACCTTTCCACGTATTACTGTTTTCTGGTGTTCCGATCCATGTCAGATTTTCTTTTACATTTCTTTTTTTAAGATATTTTTGGAATCCATCATGAGCATACTATAGTTTAGTGTTATATTTTCTGTGACTTACCTCTTGGATACATTCTCCGATTTGAACAATATCTTCTTTCTAAAAACTTGAAATTGATGCCATTGATGAATCACAAAGCAAGGTAAGGGTACCAGTGTGTGCTCTGTAAAGCCAGCTTAAGGCGTTGGTTTACTAATGGCCATGCATGTCAGCCTCCACCTTCCACGATGCTGCTCATCGTAAGGCCTTCTGAATAACTGTGTCCCATGTGCACTGCATTTAAAGATGAATGATAATGAAAAAACAACACATTGCCATTACAGAACATGGTGAAAGTTAAAGTCGGACGAAGGAATGATCATATGCATGATGTGTATATCATGCATATGATTGTAAATCAGAAGGAGAGACATACACATTGTATACAGTGCTAAAAACCCCTCATCACAACTGCAAATCAACCATTGATCTGGGAGCCAGACAAGCAGTCGCAAAAAGGGTGGCGGGGCTTTTAACTATGGGTCGTCAATATGATGAAATACCTTTTTATGTTCCATGTGTCACATAACATTTGTCAAAAACATTCATTTTTGGATTTCTAGACCAACAACACATGCTGTTCAGGTGGATAGATGGTGCGCGTGTGTGTGTGTGTGTGTGTGTGTGTGTGTGTGTGTGTGTGTGTGTGTGTGTGTGTGTGTGTGTGTGTGTGTGTGTGTGTGTGTGTTTATGTTTGTCTGTGAATGTGTGCACGAGAATGAATTGGCATTATAATAAACTATAAATCTAAATATATATTTTATAGCTTCTATAGGTTCAGAACCACTAACAATTTACGTTTCCAAATAAGAGGCAAATCCCTTTAACCTCACAAGATGGGTCAACGGAGATTTCCACAAGGAGCCTGTAAGGATATCGACTCAATCCAACAACAAATAATTGTCTCAACTTGCGAGACAAAGTGTGCCTTTAATAAGATAGAGGGCCAGGCCTTTCCTTGTCAACTGGTTCTAAACCAGTGAAGATAAACAAACAAATATGCAAACAAACTGTACTTTTGCAACTCGCTATAAAAGACATGACATGGCAGTCATGTCTTCAATGCTTGTAGTGAATTCCTGCCCACCTTGGAGCTATCAGTCACAGTCATGCTTACTATTGCGGTTTGCTTGTCCCCCTTATATACCACAAAGGTGTGTAAGCGTAACAGTAGATTTAAAGGATAGTTCCCCAAAGCATAAGAGCATAACAAAGAGGATGAATGATAAATGAAGAGACTTTATATGCAAAGTAAAAAATTAAAAGCTATAACAGTTTTACACGCCAGATTGGAGCCTCTGGGGGCGAAATAGAGGACATTAAGAGCACAAAACCCAACATTATGAATTATTTAGAGCAGAGTGTGGAAGCTACAAGACGTTGGCGAAGATTAACACACTTTTTTTTTTTTTTTTTTCAGGTGTGGTCCTTTTTGTGGCATTTCCTTCCCCGCTCTTGAAGAACAGATCATATCAAACATAAAGTACAAATAATACCAATAAAATGTTTGCGGTTTCATGATTGATAAGGATAATAAATGCTTTTCTCCGTTGATCGACACTGACCACTACAAAAAAAAACGTCAATAAAAAAAAGTAAACAATAACAATCGGAATCGTACAAAAAAATCGTAAAAAACGCTAAACAGTTCACTCACCGCCCTGGTCGGTGCTGACGGTGATGGTGGCCACCGGTGGCGGGACGGTGCTCATCTGCGACACGCCGTTGAAGGACTCCACCTCGAAGGTGTAGTTGGCGTGGACGGAGAAGTCCACCACGGTCACGGCGGCCTGCACAAGGCCCACGGGCCGCGGCAGGAAGCGGAGCTCCTCCTCGCACTGCCGGCACTGGTCGCTCCGCAGCGGGTCGCAGCGCTTGCAGAGCACGCTGTAGGTGACGTCGCGGCGGCCCCCCGCGTCGCTGGGCGGGGACCACTCCAGCACCAGGCAGGTGTCGTTGAGGTTGTACATCAGGTTCCGGGGAGCGGACGGCGGGCCTGCCGAGAGAGGGTTTCCTTATTCATTTTTACGAGACGTGTGACATGTTAACGAAGAGGTATGAGAGGCGCGGTGCAGAGTGACAGCCCTTCACGGCAGCTCTACTTTTGTTTTAATTATGTGTTCGATTTTCCCGTCCAAAATTAGACATGAGACGAGACAAAAAAAAAAACGCAGCCCTGCAACTCGGCAATATGATTTTATTAGCGTGGCCCATTTTTTGGGCTAAGCTAAAAAATGGGACCCTCAATTCATGCTCTGCGTGCTTTGTGTTTTTATGTGAATGTATAATGGTTGATAATGTATCAATAATGTGCATGTGTATGTGTATGTATATGGGCCTCATTACTTAGGGACATTCCTTACATAATGCACTCCTCTCACCACTAGAAATTTCGCTGACCGGGGTATAGCAGAACAGAATGTTGGTTTTATAATACTGTGAGGAAACAAATGGTCAGAGGAGAGCATTGAGTTTAGAAGAGCTGGTAAAACAGTTTTCTCATCTGACGGCACAACAAAGGAAATCATCTGGCACAAGAGAAAAAGTTTTGACAGCGCCGTGTTGACAAAGCAAGGTCATCACTCGACTTTTGAGAGGGTCTATTCATACTTTCACTGTCCCTGCTGAATAAGAACAACATTTCCAACACATTGAACAGCAGAGTGGGGTGGATTTGACTCTCCTGGGCATCAAATGACACTTAAAGTCACCCCAAACCAAAACGTAGACCTAAATCCTCTCATGCTCGTGCATTTAATGTGAATATTCCCCCAGTAAGAATCATGCGACCCCATTGTTTCACTGAAGATGTCTGGTAAATGTGGGCCATGTGTCTACCCATGATCATATTCCATTAGACAAGAGATGTGACTATCTATCTTATGAAATGCTTTTCATTCCCCAGCCTTCGAATCGTAGCGCACTTCACTCTGATACCTTGCAGTGAGGACTTCATCCCTCTCAGTTATCCGTGTGCAATATGCTTGGATCATGCTGTAGCATCTGACATTTAAGTTCAAGGTGTTCCATATCAGCTGGGTGGGGGGGTTGGGAGGGGGGGGGGGGGTACAGATGGCAGTGTGGCAGCGGGTCAAGTCATGTTTATTTACTTGATTCAAAGCTCATAACACCTATTTACATGAAGTTAAGTAGGCCTAACGGGTCACTGAATTCGTGCCCCGTAAAGTCAATACGCCAGACACTGAAAGAGATTACGAATGCAACGTAACTTTCATAACTCTTTAGATATGTCCACTCATGGCTGGAGTTAACTTCCTGCCTAGCTAGTTGTTATGTCTTGTTCCATAAATGTTTATCCAACCTTAACTGCACCACAACTAAACCTTACCGTCTTTTACAAATTCCTAAACATTTCCATCCTTAACATAATACCGGACCATTGCTAGGCTTTTACCCAAAGTGAACTGTCTGTCCTAATACAGCTGAACCTAACACAAAGTAATGGTCTCCTGTCTTAGCCACAAGGAGACCACATTCCTTTATACATTCCTAATTGATCATTCTCCCTCACAGTCATACCCAACCCCTTCCTGTTCAGGCTGAGTAGTTTTGTCATTCCTATTCATTCATATTTCATAAATATTGCACGACAAATAGTGTGTCGACTACATACGACAAAACCAATGTCTTGTGTTTTATTATAGATGGAAGTATGTGTGAGATAGGGAGGGAGGGAGAGAGAGAGAGAGAGAGAGAGAGAGAGAGAGAGAGAGAGGGGAGAGAGAGAGAGAGAAACGGAGAGAGAGACGGAGAGAAACTGAGAGAGAGAGAGAGAGAGAGAAACGGAGAGAGAGAGACGGAGAGAAACAGAGAGAGAGAGAGAGAGAGAGAGAGAGAGAGAGAGAGAGAGAGAGAAACGGAGAGAGAGAGACGGAGAGAAACTGAGAGAGAGAGAGAGAGAGAGAGAGAGAGAGAGAGAGAGAGAGAGAGAGAGACAGAGAGAGAGAGAGAGAGAGAGAGAGAGAGAGAGCGAGCGCCCCCCCCGCTGTGTTTGGCACACGTGTGTTTGCGGCGTGTCAGAGAGAGTGTGGTGTTGTGGAAGGCAAGCAGCTGCCAGCAGGGTGGAGCTAGGAGCCGTAGGGACTCAGCCTCTCCGTTGTTGCCAAGCTCACCGTCTGGACAATAGAATCTCTCTCTCGCCCCCCTCCCCTTATCAGGGAACACATCCCATGTATCTCCCTCCCTTTCAACATCTCCTCGGAACAGACAGCCCCTCCTCTGAGCCCGTTAGCATCTGCCTATTTTCTCTCCCTCTCTCTCTTTTCACCCTCCTGTCATCCTTATCTCTCTTTCTCTTTTCTGCCATTCTTCAATGGAGAGATTCCCTAACCGCCGAAACCCTTTTTTGTCCCCGCGGACATCGGTACAATCGCTCTCCCTCCCTTCCCTCCCCACGTCTTTGTCCGTCTCTGTCCGTGCCATCGATTCCCCTTTTTATGTGGGGCCATTTCTGCTGCCCTGCATGACATTTCATCTGCTGCCCTGCCTTTCTCTGGCAAACTATCAGTCTTATCATTGGGAACTCTCCTACATTCAAACATATAAATAGATATTTATATATATCCTTATAAAACTTTTATGGCACCAAAAAATAAGGTCAACTATATTCTATCTACTCTATCTATAATTGTTTGATTAAAAAAGAATGAATATTTAGTTAATTAATAGTAGTTTATAATTTAATGCAAATGAGTTGATAATGATGATTCCTTACGGAATAAGGGATGGCAGGAAGTGCTGTAATCTTTTTCTGACATCTCGTGATATGCATCTGATGTATATATTATTGTCCTCACACTAACTCTGCAGCATTAGGAGATGCCAGTATTCTCTTCCTATGCAGTGACTAAAACACACACACACACACACACACACACACACACACACACACACACACACACACACACACACACACACACACACACACACACACACACACACACACACACACAATCGCATACTAAATCTTTCTCAGACAGCCCACCCCTGGGATGAACACACAACATTATCTTTGGGGCTTTGGGATAGATAACTGAGGCACTGAAATGTCATAATGATAATTTAAACAAATGTGTCCTTCCTGTTAACAAATAAACACACTTTCACCATTCGGAGGCTCTTCCTGAAAACACCACAGGAATCCCAAAGAGGGGACCCAAGTGTCCTACCAATTCCCCTTTCTCTTTCTTATAACAAAATTTGTCGTTAGATATATTGTCTAATTTAATAAATGCATTTATTAGAGAATCAGGTATTATCACAAAACTACCCGTGCTTGTTTATTACATAGTAGGGAATAAAAACTGGCAAGTGGTTTACAACCAGATTCAGTAAATATTTTATAACGCTTTTCAACAGACACCAGATGGCAATAAGATTCTAATTAAACATAGCAAATACAGACTTCAGTGACCTCTGTCTTAAAGACTTGGTGGGGTTTGAAATATTGTACAGGGCTCGGTTAAACAGCCTTTTTAGTCAGTAATATGATGTGAATTTGGACTGGGTCCTTATTGGGCCAGTTGCCTTTTGTTCATGGAAAGCATTCTAGGCAGTTTTGTAATGGAAAATGTCTTTGGAAAGATAAAAGCAGATTTCTGATAAAGTGGGTATACGCATGGGACTTCTTGAGCTCTGATAAGATCACGTGTTTCAATTACTGTATGAGCGACACACACTCGTACCATCAGACCATCAAGTGGTGGTAAAATCTCAACGAGAGCAACCTGAATAGAGAATAAAAGAAAATATAGCAGGATTTGCAAAAGTGCCAGCTGACTTCATTTCAAACAGCTGTGTACATACCTGCTACCTGGACCAACAACTCGGTTCTCAACTCGCTACGGGTGGCTTAAACCTGAGATCGTCCAAGAGATCCAGAAAACGCGAATGGAATGACAGCGCTCTTCGCAGGACTCACGCGTGCACGCCATGGTGGGAGGGTCCTTCTCCGACCGGAAGAAGCCCTTCTCACAGTAGCAGATGGCGGTCCCCTGGCCGTAGCTGAAGCTGTGCAGAGGACACTTGGAGCACTTCAGGTTCCCGGCGAACGCCTTGTAGAACCCTGACTGGCACGCTGGATGTGGAGAGAAGCAGACAGAACGGCGGCGGGATATCGTTTAATGGGAACACAAGGAGAAGGGCACATTGAATCGGGACCGGCCCGTATGAGCAAGGCCATCTCCGTTCACACACCTGCACAATAGCCAATTCATGCAAAAAAAATGGTACATATATTGGTCACTTATTTATGTATGACATCAACAGTGAGTATGCATAAATGTACCACAGACGCACGCACGCTAACACTCACACAAAGACACGAAGACAAAGAAATGTGCACACACGAGCACACGAGCACACACAAACACACACACACACACACACACACACACACACACACACACACACACACACACACACACACACACACACACACACACACACACACACACACACACACACACAAACACGCACACACATGCAAGCACACATTCACCCACACACACACACACACATGCAAGAACACATACGCACACACACACGCACACACATTCACAGTCAAATGCGCCTGCTTGCCCACAGTGGCTCAAAGAAAATTAACAGAGGGAAGCAGAGACAGTTAAAAGAGACGAGTCTAGTGAGAATTCAACTTTGCCAGCAGTTGTCGAAGAGAACATGGATTTAACAAGGTGACAGAAACTAAGCCACTTAGAAAGGCTTCACCTTGAGGCACCCAGTCCCTTTGTGTCTTCTGTTGCCTTGAGTGATAAATGGTATGGTGCCCATGAGAAGAATAGGCTGGGGGGTAGTGCGTTTGTGCGGGTGTGTGTGTGTGTGTGTGTGTGTGTGTGTGTGTGTGTGTGTGTGTGTGTGTGTGTGTGTGTGTGTTTGATGTGAGGGAGTTGGGGGATTGCTGCTCTGATCAAACGGGGACAATTAGGAAAGGGGGGAAAAGGTTACTGCATGCATGCTGCTACTGTACGTGCCTGCCACACACACACACACACACACACACACACACACACACACACACACACACACACACACACACACACACACACACACACACACACACACACACACACACACACACACAGGCAACACACAGGCAACACACACACACACACACACACACACACACACACACACACACACACACACACACACACACACACACAAACACACACACAGCCACGAGCGCACACGGGGTGATGAAGAATGTCTGTCCGTCTCCAGCGGTGCACCAAGGCTTGCTCTGTCATTAACCTCTTCCTCACGCGTGTCCTTCAGTCAACAAAGCCTCACTCGGCTCCCCTTCCCCCTCCCCCCCCTACCCCCCCCCCCCCCCCCCTGACGAGCGCCTGCTGTAGACCATCAGCCTCATGATGCCTCTGTGTCTCTGACCTCCGCCGCTAAAAAGCCGACATTTATTTCCTGACCTCGGACGGAACGCCGTGCAACCCCTGGCCGGCGTGGCCGGCGTCCAAAGCCAAACCACCCCCCACCCCCCCTATAGGAACGGCGTTCTGGCTGGCTGTGCGTCAACACACTCGGACACAAGCTCTCAGTTCGAGGGGGGATATTGTGTACCACTTGTGACCAGCAGCGTGCTGATGTTTTCCTGTAAAATACACACTTTTTGCTGTTGCCGAGAATGAAAGCCGTCTCTCGCGGGACTATCCCGGAAACTGCTTTTTTTATGTACTTGAAATTGCATAGGCTGACATTCCCTGCAAGAAAGAGGATATATACAGTGAAATGTGCTGAGTTGCAATAGCGGCATTACCATTCAGTGTATTCATATTAATCCCTAGAGTAGATTTAGCTTTTAAGACTATAAGGGGTTCAGAGGAGTTCTGTAAGCCTAGCATATCAGCCGAATCATTTGATCAAGGCAGACATTAGCCTTCATCCTACGCTGGTGCACTTGTCCGTTCCAGAATGGAACCAGGGATTGAAACGGGAATTATCATGTTTCACATGTGATTGGAAACACAACAAAGCACTCATTTGATCTTCTTTGTTTGGCTGCAACAGAAAGCAGTAGTTGAATCAGCCATCAGACTGAGTTCCATCAACATCTCTGCGTTACAATTGTTGAGCCCACTTCACACTTTATTACTCTGGAGCACATTTTTTGTTGCACATTTGTTGCATCGATTTTTTTAATGCTTCAAATTGATTGTTACCAAATGCCTGCATTAAAAATATATTTCTGCAAAATGTGTGGATTTCTGCACTTGGTATGGTTTTATGTGTTATAAGTTTGTGACAATGACAAATACAAAAGAAAAACACTTTTCACAGTCTACCACTCCCTTGGTATGTGAAGAACAGTGTTGATTAGTGCAACTTAAGAAATACATTTATACCATAACACACATGTTCACAAACTCACTCATGCATGCACACACACTTACCCACACACACGACCCACATTCAATTAAATATAATGTACAGAAGAAAAAGAGAAGGTTAAGACAGAAGAGTCTACAGAGAGTACTAGTTGTCAAAGAGAACTTGGATTTACAAGGTAACAGAAGCTAAGCTAAACTTCAAAGATCTTTACCTGGAAGCACCCAATTTGGGATTGGGGAGCGGAACAACTTTAAGCAGAGGTTGTACAAGATGCAATTCTTGTTTATTTAGTTAAAAAATCCTAGTGTGTGTGCATGTGTGTGTTTTTGTATGTGGAACTGTTTAAAACACTAACTTGTTTTGCTTCTTATTGAGCAAGCACAACTGGAAGGAAAGGATATTCCTACATGCATCCATCTATGTGTTCCTAGAGACATCGCTCTCTCTTCCTCTCATTGTTCAGTGAAACGGTTCAATCCCTCAAATCAACAAGATGTCAAACAAAGCACTCAAATAATCACAGCTATGTCTATGGCACCAAAATGTGCATCATCTTCCCAAATTGCCCGGTTCTCCTTCTCGTCCACCGTGTACCGGCTCAGCTCAGGTTCCTTCTGACGTATCAAAGAGTTTGGCAGAATGTTAGGTGTGTTCAGAAGCATGATGAAGGTGAAGTCCTCTTCCTCGTGTTGTTGAGGCGGTCGGCAGCGGCGGAGAAAAACAATCCCAAGAGGAGCACAATTCTGCAGCATTTACTTACAGGTCCACATCAACAAATGTTGCAGAATAGTTCAGCTCTTGAAATTAAAGAGGTGGCATGAAGCAGATGCGCGGGATGAGGGAGCTTGGTCATAGAAGCTGGCCGGGCTGCGGGCCGGACAGAGGGACGGCAGATGCATGCTGCCTACCAATCACATGTGCACAAACACACACAAAAGCACGCGCACATACGCACACTCAACCTAAGTAGCAATTCACAAGAAGCTCACTGCGGTGTAAAAAATGATCATAAAACCACTTTGAGATGTCGATTTTTATGTCGACCGCTAATAAACTATTTCCTGCCGTAATACTTGAAAGAAAACCATAGAATAGAACACACATGCATGCATGCGTGTGGCATTTCACGTAGAAGTAGTACATCACACTCTCAAATCCCTGGACCTTTAACCATCACTTCTGCAATTAGCAATGGTGTCGGTCTCCAATTGAAGAGCCCTCCTCACTGCATCTCTCTTGCTCCGTCACTCTCAATATTTCTCCTCTCCAACACGCTCTTCTCATCTCTTCATTAGTCGATATTTGTGTTAGATTTACACTCTAGGATTAGTGTCAGTGATTGGTGTTGTCAGCCTAATGATGTCAGGGAGAGGTGGTGGGGAGAAATTAGACTGTTTCTGCGAGAGTGTGACATCGTCTGCGAGAACTTTGCTTAGCTTTCACTCTTCTCGTTTCGTATTTTTACATTGAAACACCTATCTTTGTTTCCAGAGGCATCAGGTCGGATCCCGTTACTAACTGGGAGGTTTTCTGAACTCCATGGCTTACCTGTAACTGATTGGTCAGCCTTCAACCAATCAAAGTGGTCGTACGGGCTTAATCTGATCAGACCAAAATTATATTGAGCCTTTTAGTGGAAATATGTGTCTGCAAAAATGTAATGCTTTTGGAAACAATTTGATGCATACTATTTATACTATTAATATAACATAGCTTGTCACCTTTCTTTCTAGTGCAACAGTGGAAACAGATGCGTGAACAGCAATTCCATAGCCCAATATATCAATCAGTCAAACTGAACAGGGTAAATTATTATTATTACCCCCCTGAAGAAGAACAATTCACATTGATGGGAACTGTGTAACAAACTGAGTAACAAAGAAATACAAAAGTAAAAAATATATAAATAATTGCCCATAGCATAAAGACAAAATAAAGGCATTTAGGATATACAACGTAAATGCAGAGGAGATGTCGTTAAACACAGACACTGTTGGGTGTAGCCTATTCATTGGCAGATGACGATATATATATCAGTAACATTATCAGAGCAGGCGATCTACCCCACAGACACCTTTTTATGGTCCCTTCAGAGGTCAGCCTTTAGGAGTTGTTAAGAGACGTATTTTATGTGGCCCAGGTGAAACAACCGTAGTAAACCTCTCAAATACTACTACATATACTGCTACAAGCAAGCCTAGTATCCAGTAATCAAGAGGGGACAAAATATAAAGGCAGAATTTGCTCACTAAATCGTGACTTCTACAATGCAGTGCCCCATTGGGGACTGGACCTCCCATAAACCTCTGCTCTAATGGTTGAACACGACCCGCCAAGACTAGTCACTGGCTTCATTTTCTACAAGTCTGCATTCATTATTGTGCTTGTAAGACATTAGCCACTGATCCAAAATATCAAGCAGCACTAGACTTTACAACGTAATGAGGGGCCATTTTGACAGGTGATATATTCTATTCCTAAGGAATTAATGATTGTCACAGTAGAGAAATGTATATATTTTATCATTTATAATGACATATTTTCCTTTTTTATCCTTCTTTAACTTCTACCTTTCAAGTTAAAGGGTGAACAGAACAGAACTTCTAGTTAAAGGCAGAATTCTGCTGTGAAAGTCACTGTGCTTTCATGCTTTTGTTGCATCTAGCAACTCACTCTGAAACATGAAAAATTAAGTATAACCAATCACGTACTTGCTAAAGATACTGAGGGAAAAATTTACTAAAATTCAAAGCAAAATGAATGTAAAGAAATGTATAGCATACTGTGCATCATCAAGTGGAAGCTGCTTTCAACTAAATACTTGGGAGGCATATCAAGCTTCAAACTTTTCTTTCTTCTTCCGTTCTGCACTGAAGGTAAGTTATTGGTACGTCTCTTACAGACATATGGCCATTAGCAGGGATAAAGTGCCCTTGTTTACTGACATGGATAAGGGAGGCATTCAGAGTGAAAGGAAAGAGGAGTGAAGAAAGTATGTGCGCACATTTGAGTGTGTGTGTGTGATTGTGGGTGAGTGCGTGTGTGCTTGCGTGCGTGGGTGGGTGGGTGCGTGCGTGTGTGTGTGCTTGCGTACGCGCATGCTCAAACACTTTCAAAGGTTGTTTAAGTATCGTCTGGTGCCTTCATCAGCAAAACCCCAATCACAGACCGTCTCCCAACTATAAAATTACCAATTTTTTGGACGTTGAATGCGCCTCTTCATTACAACCTGAAGGTATAGAAAGAAACGCCTAGTCTGAAGATAAGAGCAATGTGAGATGAGAGATGCCAACTAGTGAGTGGTGTAAGCGGACACATCTAGGAGCAGATGGCAGAGTGGCTGGATGTACGACAGTTTTGCAGGTGTGTGTCTGTGTGTGCATTTGTGTGGTTGTGTGTACTACACCAGACTCGACAAGGCTGTCCTTCAGACTGCTAACATAGTGTTTCATGTCAGCTTACGGGAGGAAGCTAAAAACAGCGTGCTGCGGCTGCTTGATTAGCTTGACAAATCTGCTCTGGAATTTCAACATTAATTGTGGCATAGTGGGACGCCTAAGAAAGACGCGCTTAAAAAATGACTTCTAAAGTTAACAGTTTTTCCACATAAATCCAATATGACCACAGAAGGAAGGGAAAACCAAAAGGAACTCCAAGAAGTAGGGACGCATTGTGCTTTCCAAAGGCCTAATCATAGGACCAGAGATTTCTGAAATAAATTAAATGAATGATAAACAAAGGCAAAAAGCGCAGATGACAAGGAGTGTTTCAAATAACTTTTAAAAAAGTGGAAAGATAAGCACCACTTACCATCACAATCTTATGACTCACGATCTTCCAACTAAAGGTGGTAACACAATCTCAGAGAAACAGAGATTGTGATTATGAATCATGAGACTGTGGTGGTTAGTGGTGCTTATCTTACCACTTTATTAAGATTAGCACTTAAACACAAATTGGAAATCCGTACCTCTGTCTAGTATGGATGTTGATAGATGCTTACATTTAGTTTGTTTTCCAAATACGGTTCATAGAGGAAAGAGAAAAGAGGTTTCTAATAGGGCCCGACTGATATTGATTTTTGAGTGCCGATGCCGATGCCGATTATTTTCAGAGAAAAATTATGATTACGATTTAATCGGCCGATTAAAAAAAAAAAAAAAAAAGCATATAAAACGTAGTTTTTGATACCTTAAATATACTTTAAACACTTTTGACGAATATGTGAATTGAATGCAGAACCTTTGAGTGTTTTAGAATACATTTACAGTCAAAAATGAGTGTAATGTAAAATGTAAAATAAATAACTAACTCCCAATGTGCTGCGCTCGTGAGCAGTGACTAACACGTGCGTGCTGAGCAGTATGGTCTCACCGTTAGAGTCTACAGTATAACAAATTAACATGGCCTGGGACCTAAAGAAAAACAGGCACAACATGCTCAAACAACGTGTCTTGTGTACATTGGTGAGGTGAGCGCGCAGCTGCTTTCATGTTGTACGGTAAAATTCAATCTCCTCTTTTTTACTCCAGCTAAAGTTGTTAGTTAGCTAGGCGAGTAGGAGCGCAATCTGGATAAGTGCAATAACATTTAAAAAAAAAAAAAAAAAAAAACGGTTGTAATCTGCGTCTTTTCGGCAGATGTCGATTATTTTCAAAAAGGCTATAATCGGCCGATTAAATCGGCAGGCCGATGAATCGGTCGGGCCCTAGTTTCTAAGGTCTAAAGCTTCCCCCCCCCCCCCAAGTAATCTATACGGTACATGTATTTACCAAACCACCTCCCACCCGTCCACCCATCCATCGTGCAGGTCCGGGTCGGCAGGACTGACTTTGTCCAAATGCTTTTGAATCTGAAGCAGCAGCCATCAGAGACTCTGACAGCTAATGATAGCCAACGCTTGCACAATTGATAGGACCTCTCCGTCTTCCAAACACAGTTTGGCAGAGCAGGCAGAGTCAACTCTTTTATTACAGCCTGCTGTAATGTATTGCATTATGGGTAAAATGTGATAGTAGTGGTGGTAGTAGTTTGATAGCAAATCGGTAGTAAATATAATAGCTTGACGCAAGTGGCGGCACTTGCGTTTTTTTTCATGTTTGCATGTTTAGGTCATGATATTCTCAGATGGTCTATCTATTCTCCATTTGTAAAGCCGGAATAATACTGTAATGTGCCACAGATGACACGAATGGTAGAGTATGACTAGCCCTCTTACATTAGACATGTAGAGTCACAGAGCAAAACTATCTTAGAAAATACACCACAAACACACATACACACACGCCACGCATACACGCAAACACACACACAAACACACACACACACACACACACACACCCACACCCACACCCACACACAAACAAACACACACGCACACAGATCAGTGAAGGTATAAAATATTCCACTCAGCCAGTGTGATAGTGTTCAATGTCCAACATTAGCTGCAATAAGGCCACTTCCTGATGCAGTGACACACATTAATCCCATTTCCAGCAGGGTTTCTTTCTGCAATGCTCTGAAAGCTAACACTAAACACTAAACTAAATAATTAGGACAAAAAACAAAGAGGTTTCAATATGAATAATTGTATCCGCAGGTGGGCTTCTGTATAAACGGAATGACATCACACAGACCCCATCTGGACGGATGAAGGGACGTTGACATTTTGGTACTGTTTGGTACTGAAACTCATAAAATCACAGCCGTACTCTATACTCCGTACTCATCTCCCGAGCTTCTTTGGGGGGACAGCGCTTGGCTCACAGTGAGGCGCTAGGAATCCAAACATTGCTCTCAAAAATTGCATAATCAACTTGGAGCTATTGTATTACCTCCAGAGTGGGGGTGTCCTTTGTTCCGGTGCGACTCGTGTTAACGGAACACAGTGGGTTAGCTAATGTGCTCGCCCCGATCAATACATCATACCTGAATACATCAGCTCCCTGTGAGGGGCAAAATGAAACCAGCGCTCTCCCTGTGTGCTCGTGTGAGAGAGTGTGCGTGTGCACACACCTGTGCACTCAAGCGTGCCCATGTACGTGTTTAGTTTTGCGTGTACCCCATCGATCCGCTGTTAATTCCAGCAATGTATGTACAGTATGCCAGGGTTCACCTTATGCATATCATTTGAAATCGATTACGGTCCCTGTATTACTACGGTTATCCCTGTGTTTATGTTTTTTGCTGCCGGCCATCCGCGCACCTGCTAGCGACGGATCTATTCCATGCCAGCCTCCTTGCAGCTCGCTAATCATGTTGACTGCCAGCTCCCAAATTAAGGCTGTCACCACCGCAGCTGGACAATCGCGCCTGGCGCAATTTATCTCCCGATACGTTAAGTGGATCCACGGTGAAAGGCCTGCCGATCACAGTTTGTCATGTGAAACCTGTCAGGTGGCAAAGTGGTGGCTGCGTGGGTGGACAAGGGGTTGACTGGTAGTGGGGGGGTGTCGTGTCAAACACAGGCTTGGGGAAACGCAGGCGCTATAAGGGTGGTCACACGATGGTGTCGCGGCGAGGAGTTAGTTACGCACTTATTTGCCACTCAAATGGTTCCGAAATAAACCGCGGCGATATTGGCTGTGTTTACACAACAGACAGATCTGTAGATACTACAGATCTGTAGATACTACAGCCATTCGGGATGAAAGCAAAACACATCTGTTTCCACCAACGGCAGAACACACTCCTAGCCCACCCGTCACATGACTTAAGTCCTTTCAGCCAACTTTTCTCCTATGTCCGAAAGAGACCAATGGTAAGGAAGGATACCAGTAAAATGAGAAACACTCATTGCAGACCTTATTGCCTGAATCTTGTGAAAAAGGTCATTCCCTCTGACATCAAATCACACTGACAAATGACATACTGACGTATGTATGTATGTATGTATGTATGTATGTATGTATGTATGTGTGTGTGTGTGTGTGTGTGTGTGTGTGTGTGTGTGTGTGTGTGTGTGTGTGTGTGTGTGTGTGTGTGTGTCTGCATATGTGTGCGCTTCTGTGTCTGTGCGTGTCTGTATATCTGTGTGCTTCTGTGTACACTGTGTGCATTGTTTGTGTGCGGTGTATGCATTTGAATGTGCATGTGTATGCATGTGTGAGCATGTGAATGCATGTGTATGTGTCTGTCAGTAGGGTAGCAGGCATCCTGAACGACCAGACATCTGTGTGATTGCGAGGAGACAGCAGATTGGGTTTTCAGAACGGCTGAGCTTCCTGCCGCTATGCTGGAGATGAGGAACAAATGGCCCTTGATTGCATATGATCCCCACGACTACAAGGTGTGCTGGGGTGGAATGTGAAAGCAGAACTGTAAAACTGTCTGCAAGGAAATGAAAGCTATGTGTTGATGAAATTGCCACCAGGTTCAGTTTTGCCAGCACAAGTGAAAAAAATAAGTCGCCAAAGATCTATAGTCTGAGACTAAATCAATTTTTTTATGTTTATTTTTTTACATAAACTTTACATTTTACTTTATATTAACAAATACTAACGTCCGTATGTAAATTATTAACCTATTTTATTCTACATTTAATATTCATGTTGCATTATGTTTCCTAGATTTTACAAAACAACGCAACATCTACATTTAACGCCATGCCTGAAGTGTTAACCAGAGCATTTCCACCTGAATGATGTTAATGAATGAATATCATGTGGTAGATGGCGTAATTTTCATGTGTCTGACAAATTTACAAACCTTATTAAAAAGTACAATATTTCTACAATTAGGCTCTTGTGATACTTCTCATCCAGATCCTTCTGTAAGAACAATCTGTGCAATAGTTAGGTTTGTAAACTCCCACCTTCAACATAACATAGACAGAGAGAAACGTATTCCCAGTAAAACCACTAATCCTTAGGGAGGGCCGATGCGGTGTTCATGTGATAACGAGACATCTGTAACCAGTTGTTAAAAAAACTGTGCCTCATACAAAAGCATCGGCTCGGAGCACTAAAACACATACATCAAGGTTAGCCCTGCGCACGGCAACCCACGTTTAATTGTATCCCAGCTCCCTTCAGTGGGGGCTATAGTAAACGTCCGTGTTTGTACACGGCCCAGGTGAGCAGACAGATGGAAGTGATGGAGGAGGAGGAGGACGATGTTCTACTGCAGACGGAGGCTGCTTTGAAATGCTAATGCCGAGCTACAAGGGGGTGGAAGAGCAGCCTTGACCCAGAGTCCCAGAGCAGAAACACGCAGTTCCCCGCACGCCCACACATGTACCCTCGCACCAGCATACACACACACACACATACATGCGCACACACACACATGCAATCATGCATGTACAACAAATGCAAACACACAAGCGTGGAGTTGGGGGGAACGCATTCCCAAATGTGCTTTGGTCCCCTATTCCCCTGGTCGTCACAGTCACACTCTCTACCCAAGCAGTGGGGTCAGGGAGGTGCAGGGGGGATCTCCCAAAGGCTCAGAGGCAAGCTGAGAGTGGCAAAGACAACTGAGCAAACTTCCTCCCTTAATGTCGACGGTGGAAGATAATTGACTGATGGCAGGGGGGTGGCCTCATATTCACTAGGGCAGTGGTTCTCAAACTTTTTATACCGCGTACCACCACAGAAATTTGTTTCGAGAAGTACCATCATTATGGCATGTTATAAAATATAACAACGTACAGTAGTGTAGGCCTGCTGCCCTATTCAGCTACGCACATCACATGCAGCAGGCACATTTATTCTTAAAGGGGACATATTATACCCCCAGGTGTGAGTGTGATTAGTCCTTACAAGCCGTTTCGAAAATCGGCCCCATATGACATCATTAGTGGGCGTGTCCACCTAGATCTGTGCTGGATAGATCAGTCTACCAGCAAAACCAAGTGGACTGAAGTAAACGTTGCTCATCTATCCAGCACAGATCTAGGTGGACACACCCACTAATGATGTCATATGTGGCAGATTTTCTAAACGACTTGTAAGGCTAATCACACTCACACCTGGTGGTAGAATATGTCCCCTTTAAAAATAATACTATTGTTAGCTGTTGTCAGATGTACAAAGTGGTAGCACTAGAACAGAGACAAGGAAACACACACAGCAAGTGAGAACATGATCTCACGGTAAATGTATTTCCATTCGTACTAGTGTTTTGATAGTATTGTTTTTAAACATTTTTTTCTTTTTTCAAATTCCTCCGCGTACCACTTGATAGCGCATCGCGTACCACCAGTGAACACCAGTGAACACACATACCATCGTTTGAGAACCACTTGCACTAGGGGCATGATTTCTATGCACGTGGATGTGTGTGTCTGTGAGTTTGCGTGTGTGGGAGAGAGAGCGAGCGCGAGAGTGAGAGGTTTTCTTAAGACCAATAAGTGTTTTTAATACCAAGGACATGAGCACCTGTTTGTTTTAACGTAGTGTCTGAGAGTGTTAGAGATACCATTGGTTAAGGGATTCTTTCACAGATTGTTGCTCCGAAAAGAACACTGTGTGTCATTATTATAATGAGAATTATCTTTTGAGTATTACGGCTATGGAGGGGGAGAAGTGACAGGAAGAAGAAAGTGGTGAGAAGAACGAGTACCAGAGGGTTATTTTTTGATCTGCCCACCCGATTAAATCTTGTGCATCTATATGTGCTTGTGTGTGTGAGTGTGTTTGTGTGTAATGGTGTTTTGTGTGTGTTCAGGTGAGTGTGTGTGCATGGGTTGGATGTGGATGTGTTTGTGTGTATGTGTATGTGTGTGTGTGTGTGTGTGTGTGTGCATGCAGGTGGGTTCCCGTGCATGCAGATGTGTTTGTGTCAATGTGTGTGTGTGTGTGTGTGTTTGTGAGTGCGTCTGTGTTTGTGTGTCTGTGTTTGTGTATTTGTGTGTGCGTTCAGGTGAGTGCGTGTGGATGTGCATGCATGCGGAAGTGTTTGTGTGTGTGTGTGTGCGTGTGTGTGTGTGTGTGTGTGTGCGTGTGCGTGTGCGTGCGTGCGTGTGTGTGTGTGTGTGCTGTTGTCAGTGTTTCAAGGCAGAGCGGACAGACGGTGGTCAGCTGGAGCGGGTTGGCTCTGGGGTCTCGTGCCTTGACCCCTGAAGGGCCCGCATGGCCTCTCACACTTGTAGTGTTAATCACTCTCAAAGAGCCTGTCGTGGTGGTGTCACGGCCAGAGGGGTTCTCCCAAATACTGATACACAACGAGGGAGGGAAAAGAGACCATCACACATTCATTCATCAAAAAAAACGACATAGAACACAAAAAGCATTTTCAAACAAATATTTTTTCAATTGTACAAAAACCTTTCGGATAAATGTGCATGTTTAAAAAGTAAATACAAAGTACAGATTGGAATGTAAACAAAATATCAATGAAATGACCTAGAGTGGAGTTGTGGCATGCGTGTCTCTTCATGACTATTCTACAGCCGCAACTTTTTATATGTTTATATATATGTGTATCCTGCTAATGATTATTATTGACTTCAGCAGTATTGTACTCAAAAGGACAACACCTTATTGTAGGAGTCTAACACTTCTTGGTCACCGAAGAGAGAACCCTTTACAGATATTATGGCTCAGCGAACCACAACGATATCAGCCACTCATGACTAATAACAATTAGCAACGTTATTTTTCATTTGAATGCTAAGCTGGGATTTCTTGATTAAAATGGGTTATTCATTATGTTGTTCAAGGAAGCCAAAAGCAATGGAAAATTAGGTTTAATGCTAGTTGTGGTTACAATCCATGTCCGATCATACCTGTAATTTAAATACAAGAGACAGGGTTGGCCCATAGACTAAGTGTTGCAGAGGTAATGGCAGAGCCATTAGCGATAGCAAGCGCCGACTGATTGACCAACTTAAGACTGACTATCCCTATTTGTGCCTATAGTACAGTGAAGCAAGTTCTAGAGAAAATTATATATTCTCTATTTAATATTTTATTGATTTTATATCAATATTTTATTACATATAGACAATACATGCAAAATGTAATCTTAGTAAGCTTTTTGTGAAGTGGGTTATAAATATGTTGTAAATGTGAGAATAATAATTTCTCAGGGACTACTTACAGGCCAAAATGGATTTATGTCAACAATATGTGTAGCTGTGCAAGCTGGATATGTGGTATAGTGTAAAAAAACAAACGTGCATGGCTTAATAAGACGCTCACCCTTTGGTTCCGTGCTTCTTTCATCTTTCCTTATTTTATTACTTTTATGACTGCCGTCTTGAATAAAAATACAACGGTAATGGCTTTTGTTATTGGTGACTTCTACCGATCGATCGCACATAAAGCAAGCTGTATTGGCTGATCAATCAGGTGCTTGCATTATTCTCCCAGTGCTGCTCAATAAGCATACATCAGGCTTAATGTAAGACATAGGATGAGCTGTCTAATGCCTGCAGCTGGCTATGAATAATAAACATCTCACACACACACACACACACACACACACACACACACACACACACACACACACACACACACACACACACACACACACTCACGACCACGCACACATAAACACACGCTGGCACACACACA
>NC_082401.1:22261544-22281544 GCF_031168955.1 Gadus macrocephalus | reverse complement strand
ACATTTAAAACGATCCACACCTAAAATACCAAAGAATAAGAATGTTACTATGAGTGTATTATTACATAAGGTCAAGCAGGTGTCGTTCTGGAGTAATGAGATTTACAGAAGGGAAGAAGAAATGTGTGTGTGTGTGTGTATTTGTGAGGAACCAGGTACTGTATCGCAGCAAATAGCACTTATCTTTCTAGAGAGTCGCGCACACACAAAGATCTGCAAAAAACAAACATATCCAGGGATAATCCGATCCATTTTATTCATAGCCCTGGGGAGAGATCTAGTCAAGAGGGCCCAGCATGCTGTTGCCCATGAATGAATGGATATGGATTTAAATTGGGAGTGTATCTGCTTATGTGTATGATTTATGCGTGCACATAGACCCATGGATGCTGGAGGTTTCATTTTTGTTCTCCAAAGATGAATAACTTACATTAAGACAGGGTTCATCAATGCTTGTGCTCAGTGAGAGATGTTACCATTGAAAGGTCAACTGAACGCAAACACCGCAACACACACACACACGCACACACACACACACACACACACACACACACACACACACACACACACACACACACACACACACACACACACACACACACACACACACACACACACACACACACACACATAAGCACACAATGCCTTGCACGTCACATGCAGAGCTCTGCCTTTTTCTGAATGTTTTTGTTTCTAAATGTCACACCATTCCACAGCACTATGAATAGTAATTTTGGGAGTTAATATATTGCAGTGTCATTATTTCAATCTGTTGGCTTTGATGAACTTTGACCTGGAATTCCCAAGCTCACTTCAAACTTGGATTAGCACTATCACGGTCAGTATCAACAGTTTTAAGTTGAACTGATACTCTTCAGCTTGGCATTTATTGTGAAGTTGCCCAAGGTTGAGAAAATCCCTGTGTTTTTCTGGGGTTCTTTAATGTGGTCATGAATAAAATAGCAACCAGTGCATAGGTCTTTTGATTTACCTCCTGATTAAGTGCAGACTTTTGTTTTCTGTATTTTCTGCAATGTAAACCCCACCCAGGTTCCACTCAAACAGAACAAAGACCACCTCATCATCAGGCAGTCTTGGTAGCAGTACCGTGTTCCGCTTATGGTGTCCAAATAAGTCAACAAAATCATTTGTCATGAAAACCGTACCTTATCTGGGCTAAACGGCCTAAAGTGTGAAAGATCCCTTGGATTATCTGACAGAAAAGGCCAGGAAAAGCTATATCCTTAAAAACTTTCCTACCAAGCAAGAAGGAAGTGGTTCTGGTGGGAAGGCTGCAGTTCAGCTGTAACGACAGCCAGTAGTTGAACTGCTGACCTGTTGATTGGCATGCAGCTGTGGGGACAGCTGGGGGACCTCATGAAATGACTCATAATCAAATACATTCGCATCTGGATTAAAACCATAGAAGAAAAGTTGCGAGTTATCTTTCTTTAAGGGTCCAACAATGAGGGAGCATTGTCATCATGAATCAAAACAGAGTGTGTATGCGAGTGCATGCGTCTGTGTGTCTGTGAGTGAGAGAGAGAGAAAGGGAAGGTAAGGGGGACATGGACTATTGTTCCATAAATCATTAATACTGCATTTTGAGAGGGAGTCGGACACATAATTGAATTCAACTGACTAAGAGATAAGATAGTTAGTAAATGAAGTCGCACTAAAAGCGACCCTGACATGTCAAGGACGTGGAAACAGTGGCACACAACAGTTGGCAGCAGAATCCCTGAGGCCGCAGCAAAGCAACAACACAGCAGGAGTCTAAAGCGAAAGGAAACGAGGCGACCGAAGCTTCCGCTACTCACCGATGCACGCGCCGTCGATCTCCTCGTAGCCCACGCTGCAGATGCAGCGCCCCAGTGGCACCAGCCAGTCGCCGTCCGCCCCGCAGTACAGCTTGGGCGTGTCCCTCTCCTCGGCGTGCTGCACGCACGCCCCCCTCACCTCCACCAGGGAGGAGGAGTCCACCCGGGGCACCGTGTCCGGGAAGGACGCCAGGTTCCTCAGGGTGAAGGGGCACTTCTTGTAGTACACGCGCACCGACACCAGGGCGATGCACGCGCCGATGTCCTGGAAGGCCAGGTAGAAGCCCTTCTTGCTGATGGGCCCCACCTCGCGCACCTCCGTGTTGAGCTTGAGGATGCGGTCGCCCAGGTCCATCTGGGTGAAGCTCTCGTCGGCCGCGATGGTGTCGATCTTGGTGAACTGCGCCGCTTTGAACTTGACGCCGTGGTCTGTCTCGTCCGTCTCGTGGTAGAAGAGGTTGAAGGTCTCCTTGCAGGTGCCCGACACCCAAGGGATGGAGTTGCAGTCGCGCAGGGTGAAGCGAAGCTCCACGTACACCTTCTGGGCGGCCTGGCGGAAGATCCAGTTTGAGCGGAGCCAGTTGTTCTGGTTGGGCTCCATCACGTGGCACACCTGGAATGTGTGGATGGGCCGATTATGCTCGTCCATCTCCGTGATGGCGTCCCACTGCAAGATAGGGAAGATGGGGGAAGAGAGAGAGAGAGAGAGAGAGAGGGAGGGAGAGAGGGAGGGAGGGAGGGAGGGAGGGAGGGAGGGAGGGAGGGAGGGAGAGAGGGAGGGAGGGAGAGAGTTTGTCAACAGAAATCTTCAATTCAATATTAATTGTTTTAACGACAACAACAATCTTATTATGAGTATTCAAAATGCACCTCAGGAGGTTAGACTGTGTTTTTTCTACAAGCAAACCAATCAGAAAGTATTTATTTCTCCGTCCCAACCATCCTTGTGTTCCTGTTTAGAAGGTGATTGAAGGTGATTGATTTTTCTCTCTTTAGAACTGCTAGTGTCAAATGAACCCAAGTCTGACCTCGAGCCTTCTATCAAATTAATATATTCAAAAATCAATCCCCTTTTGTTTGTAGTAAATGATTTATTCGTAGCCATGGCAACACATTAGTATTTTGCAGTACGACTCTTCTTGCAGCCATGCCAGAACGATCAGGGAGTGCAGCCAATAAACCCCCTGTAGCAGGACCGCAGCAACATGATATTCGAATCAAGTCAAATGTTTGCTTCACTCTTAATCACAATTTCAAAGGGCGTCACAGGTGGCTTTACGTGACACCCATAACCCTAGACCCCCAGGGGCAAGGACAACTCCCCGAATATTAGGGAAGAACCTCGAGAAGGAACACAGAAAGAGTGATCCCTCCTCCCAGGGATGGTCAGCAGTGCAATGGCTGCCGTAATGGGGGGGCATAACGGGGGCACCACAAGAAAATCGGTTCAAGTAAAAGAATAAGCTGGTAGCGGTCAGTCAGATATCGCCTGACCCAGTCGTTTTTTCCTACATGAAGTTATGTTAAGTGATTCGTCTCCGTCATGCCCCACCGAGCCATTACCGGCGATTGACGATCCTCAGTTGAAAGTAGCATGAATCGACGTCGTGAATCACCGGCCCGTCAGCTGATTTCGATTGGCTGTGAGCAGCCTGTAAGCCGCGCAGAGGCAGCGCTCTCGTGCTCGCTTGAGCCATGCAAAGCTTATTCACTTTCTGATTATTTGCTGAGCATAAGCAACCTAATCCGTATTCATTTATTGGAATATTTGCTTATTTTATTGTCTTTTCGTGCACACACAGAATAAGGTTTCATGCATACTATTATATCTAGTCAGAAAATGATTTCATTAATGGATAGTGTACAAGGACAAACTGGGGGGAATATGAAGAGGAGCCGGCGAACACGCAAATAGTGTTTGCCTGATAAACCAACATCTTCAAGAAGCAGCTTTGCACCAATATAAATATTACTGCTTGATTAAAGCAGTAATCAAGTCCTAATGTTTGTGTTCACATCCTTATTAGGTTATTTAATAACATGTTCAAATTCAATCACCCAGAAATGACACATTTTAATCTCCTCTTCCCTCAAGGTGTCACTGTGATAATTAAAGTAATACAAATTGATTTTGATTAGACATTACACAGGCCGACACATGCACGGCTACACATGAAGCGATTCCGTTTCGACAATGCATAGGATAACTCTCTATGCTTCTTCTGCACCAACACAAGATCAGAGACATCGCTATTTACAGCAATTTACGTTAATCTTTTGATAAATACAATTCACTGGTGCCATTGCAGTCTCCTGACCAAGTGATGAAGACAACGGTCTAATGTACTGTATATGCTTGAAGAATTTAACATGGAACTTGAAAAAGAAAGAAAGAAGCGTTTTCTTTTTGACAACTGCTCTTTAGGTGCTTTTCCTCGCCATCTTTATCTGACAATCGCACATATATAACAAACATACACACACACACACACACACCCACACACACACACACACACACACACACACACACACACACACACACACACACACACACACACACACACACACACACACACACACACACATTGACACATACTTACAAAACAAAGACATCGGAAGAAGAAGCTTAACTGATGGGCTGACATCAGTCTGTAAACTCTATTGACTGCTTGTCCGACCCGTAAGCTGCCACCCAGCACCTTGCTTATTGATAGGACATCATAATGTTGAGACCCAACAGACAGGTCGTGAGCATGCATCCTGATGGGAATAAGCACATATCACTCCAATGGGAAATCTATATTCTTAAGAGAACAGAATCGCATTCATAGAATTTTTTTTTTGCTTTTCTCTTATTTACAAAACCAAAATACTATTACCGGTAATACTAATTATATGAATAATATATACTTTATCCTATTTATTTTTTTTAGAATTCTTTTTTATCTTTGTAATTTCTTCCAAATTGCCTAGAAAATAACAAATAATTACGTTAGTATTTGCAATTATTTTAGTTAATTAACTGTATTTGATATACATATATAAAATAAATTAATCTCACATTTTATATATCCTTTCCAAAAACCAAGCAAAGTGCGTTGGAGGCTTGGAGCGTGTTACCTTGGCTGCTCTACCTTCCCCTGGTAGCAGGCATCACTCCATACCGCCTCCAAATCATCTGGAGGGTTTTCAATTAAGAAGTTATCTGGCCACGTCAAACAGAGGCAGCTGCCCGCCCGGCCTGCGCATCGCATCACTCCCATGCCTGTCTCCTGCTACGCCTCTGTGTGGCAGCGCAAGCATCTCTCAGGTGCACTCTTTACTACTCATGATGACTGTCTTTCAATTCCCACCTCCGCCCACCTCTCTCTCTCTCCCTCTCCCTCTCCCTCTCTCTCTCTCTCTCTCTCTCTCTCTCCCTCCCTCCCTCCCACCATGTTCCCAGGGCTCTGTCATACTTGTCCCATCCATCCCACCGCATCCCTGGCTGACCATAGTGCAGTGGGCAAATATGCACACACACACACACACACACACACACACACACACACACACACACACACACACACACAGACACACAACCTGTTCCCTTATTGATAGTGTGCAGCAGCTGTCAGAGGGATTGAGAGATTTCTATTTTATCCCAGGGCTGACTGGCTTGTGATGGATGGGAAACCTAGTCCGTCTGCTGCAAAACATTCAATACTACCTCACTCTTTTCTCTCTTTTTCTCCCCCACCCGCACGGGGGCACAAACACACACACTCGCGGACGCACACACACACACACATGCATGCATGCACAATCATACACACACACACACCCTCATGCGCACACGCAACCACACACAGAGACAGACACACATACATACACATACACACACGCACACACACACACACACACACACACACACACACACACACACACACACACACACACACACACACACACACACACACACACACACACACACACACACATAAGCACAAATGTACACGCACACAAACATGCAACTGCACACACACAAACACACACACACACACATACACGCACTCATTCAGAAAAAAAACACACACACTCATGCACTCACACACACACACACACACACACACGCATACACACACACGCACAAATGTGCACTTGCACAAAGACACACACACACACACACACACACACACTGGCCCGACAGCAGCAGAGTGGTAGTTGAACTAGAACGATTGAGGGGGAATGAGAGGGGGAATGAAAGAGAGAAGAGGATATAAAGTCCCCTGTTCTCAAGGGGCTTCATGTCAGGCGCACCACCTAATGAGAAAGCGACACTTTGAATGCAATCCTTTGGAAGCTTTTCCTGTAGGGCTACCAAAGGTTTCATGAATTGAATGGCATTATACCTGTGTTTGATGTTAAATATTCCAATATAGTATAGTATATAGCGGTGGGTGCGGGTTATTTGTGTCACCGTTATGTATAGGGTGGGACGTGATGCAGTGAAGAGCAGGTCCCTGGCAGTTTTAGACCTGCATTCTCAAATACACGCACATACACTCACATACACATATATATAGACGTACACCTTTACGTACGTACACACACACACACACACACACAGACACACACACACACACACACACACACACACACACACACACACACACACACACACACACACTCACACTCACACTCACACTCACACACACACACACACACACACACACACACAGTGTAAACCCGGAATATTGATACATCCTACATAACAATACATGTCCTCGACTATATGTTGCGGTAAAAGATGGGATTAAAAATAGACTGACTCGATTTGGTCTGTCAATTACCGAGGTGCATGCTGGCCGACATTTATTAAAAACTAAAAATACCGTTCAATAGCGGCTCTGATCCGTTTCTCCATATGCGGGCTTCATAGAGATATTGTTTCTTGATTTGATTGAGGTGAATATTGGTCTCACCATCCACCTATATTTCTGTGAGAGCAATCTTTCCGAGTGAACACAAATACATTCAACCATAAAACGAAGGAGCCTTTGAAGGCCAGCGCGATTGCCCGCCCGCGTACATACCAAAATAAACACGCGCTTCGTGACGGCATCCCCAAGCCCGTACACAGACTCAGCAGCTCGATACGTCGAGGAGGAGGAGGGCAGTGGTGAGTGAGTGAAATGCAAAGACCTCTGCATCCCTCTCAATCCCACATCCATCACAGCAAATCAACGTCCCACAGGGAAAGTGTCAGAGTGACGGCCTCAGAGTTACCACTAATGCCCAGGAGTTCTGTGCACTTTTATTAAATCCTGCCTTGCTTTGCTCGAGGAATTGAATTACAAAAGAAACTTGATGGAAAGTCACCTTTTGGTGTCATTTGGGAAGATGCAATATAAAAATTTAAAATGTATCTTCGATAGATGTGGAAGAATAGCGCTTTCTGACTGGATCATAATAAAGTTGAACATTTAATTCATTATACCAAGAGCAATATCCCCATAATATTGATAAAGGTTTTAACAGAAGGATGGACAGTACAAATTCCCCAACAAACACACATACACTCTCACACACACACACACACACACACACACACACACACACACACACACACACACACACACACACACACACACACACACACACACACACACACACACACACACACACACACACACTCACCGACACGGGATGCAAACCCAAGTGCATCAAACACAATGTGGCATGAGTGCATTGCCTGGGCTGGCGTCCCGCTGATCTTCTCTGATAGAGCGCTGCAGTCACTGATAAAGAGAACTCTGGCATTTCACACTACATGAGGGGGCCACAGGGTCGCTGCGCCATTTCCCTCCTCTTCCATGTCCTCCTGTGATGCAAAGCACTGCTGCTTACACAGTCTGCTGCCCCCTCCGAGGCGGAGGCTTACAGGCGGTCAAAGGTAGTGAGAGAGAACAGGGAGGAGGGGAAAGGTTGGGGGAGGTCGTGCAGGGAGACGGGTGGGAGACAGATTTAAGTATTGAGAAATAGAAAAAATGAGTAATACTAACAAAAAAGAAGGCGGTGTGGTATTCATGGCGTGCGTAGGATTATAACTGCAATGTTTAGGAGTGGCGGTGTGTAGGGGACCACCGTGGTGGTTCTGCCTGTGTCTCTGTGGGCCTGTCTGTCACATGGTCCGAGACACTATCTGTGAGGGTGTCAGCCCGTGTAATGGCCCCAGACATTCGGGATCCGGCAGAGGCCGTTGAATTTGATCTGCAGACACCCCCAGCCTGAACCGCTTGGGTAATACATGGGGATACATCAGAGGTCGCGATTGGAATTTTTTACCGCTAGCCAAAGTGGCTGACCGTATTAGAAAGGAAAGATTACATCCGATCATAGAAGAAGAATTATCGAAAAAACGATATGCGAATTATCGGGATTGATTCTCTGCCTTACAGTGATTGAAACATTTAATATGTAAAAAGAAAAAATATGTTCATATATCTATCTATAACTATCTATATATATATATATATATATATATATATATATATGATAGGCAGAGAGAGTGAGAGGTAAAGAAAGGGAAAGACAAATGATGTGTCAAAGAATGATGGACGAGTGCCTGCGAGGCACAAAGCTATTACAACATCCCCAAAGAGAGACCGTCAAAACTTGATTCTGGCAGCCTTGGATCATCTCCGACTGTTGTTTTACATATCAAAAGTCGTGTTGATGTGACCTTTCATTATGTCGGTGCGATGTACATCGATTGGTGCCAATTGATCTGCCATCTGATCTATTTTGTTGTCTGCAAACAAGGCAGTTGATCGGTTGTATAGTCAGCCTGTTTGCAAGGCAGTTGACAACTAGACGGACGCAATGTCTTTATTTTTATGTGAACGTTCACTCTAACATCTCTCTACTAGTCGTCACTTCGAAGCGATCACTCAACATCATCAGACGTTGTTGCTGTGTGTGTCTTTTCAACCAGAATGCATGCATTATTCTGTCAATTTCTCCTTTCTCATTGTGCCTTCAAGTTCAACTCTATTCTATGCATGAAAAAATAATTCACCTTGAAGACACAGTTCACAGAAACATAAAAAGGTTGTTAAAAAAGGGGGGTGTCTACCCAGAGGAGGCAAAGGAGAAGAATCCCTTTAGGTCTACAAAGAGGGATTGGAGGCAGTTGGGAAGATGGGAAGAGTGAGACAAAGGGCAGACACAAGGATGGAACGGAAGAAGGAAGGAGGGATGTCCTGCTCCATGGGTTCTCTGGCTGCTTTAGATCTCCCTCTCTCTTCCTCTCTCCCTCTCTCCCCCCATCTCTCGCTCTCCCCCTCTCTGTCCAACATACCCACCTGCTCCTTGGGGCTAAAAATAAACTCTTGCATTGAAACATTGTGCGATATCTTTTTCAGACACCAACACAGCTGTGTTTCCTGGATGGATACATCACTCCAAAATGCATCCATATCCTTTAAGTATTCATGTATTCAGCTGGTTCTTTCCTACGCCATTTGTGATCACCCCACACACAGAGACATGCCCACTGCGGCCCACACTTCTTTCCTTTTATCTATGTGTTCCTTGTACAAGAATAGCAAGGCGTTTAATATATACAACATTATTGATGCTAAATCCAAGCTCTGGGCATCCCATAGTTATACTAGGATGCCCATACAGTTCATCCTCAATACATAAATACACATATTATGACAATACGTTACCTCATATTGCTGATGAAAAATAGGCCACAGTGTACATACAGATCCTTGGAAAATCTTGTTCTCATAGAACTAAAGTAGTGAAAGCTAACGTGACAGTTTGTTTGTTCCAGCTCAAGGATAGCACTTCTGCCCGTGCAGATCTACCGAATCAACAGACTTAAAAACAGTGTGGACCGATTATCATGTTTTAATTGTCAAAATGACAAAGACGCACAATCTTAAAAAAAATCAGCACAGTAGCACATTGTGAGCATTGTGTAATGAATGCCATAGACTAGCTCACAGTCATGACTCATTTTTAACTCATTAGGATTATAACTTTTTATAGGACTTTTTAATGGCCTAAATTGCACACTGCCATCTGAAGGTTTCTTTCTTGATGATTAGGATAGTTTTGGCAGCTTTAGGGGAAGGCTATAGGCTAGCTAGGCTATAGGCTAGCTAGGCTATAGGTGTGCTGTGAAATGTTGTGGGGTTTGATCTTCCAAAAATTGCTTAGAGTGGCGCGAGTGAATAAAGTATTTACGTATTTACGACTCGCTTTTGTTGATTCCTTATCAATGTAGTGCAAGTTCTGGATTCATTTCAATTCATATTTTTTTTCCCAAAAATACATCTCATACCATTAACACATTGTGAAATTTTGCCATAGTAAAAAAGGCTGTTATAAGTTGATGTGATTCCCTTCTCTAGAACAACAAAGTGGCTTCTGCTTAGAACTGGTTGTTGGGATCATGGTGAATCTCTATCCCCAAATAGGTTGGGAACCACTGATTTAGGCATATATTAACAATAGATAAAAGACCTACTGATTGATTTTCTACGATGGTGTCTGAAGAGCGGATGAAGTGGACTGGAGGGAATGGAGGAGCAGTCTTGGGAACATACGGTAAAAGACTGTGAATACACGACCAACCACGCCACCGGCTCCCATGGCAGAGGACAAAGGTCAAGAACGTGTCCTTGTTACAGTGTAATTGCACATTTAATAAGCAATGTAACTACTTGTAAGTAACAACAGTGTATAGTTCCTAAAGTTAAAACGTTATGGAACCACCTGCACTGTAGCGGCACAGTGTGGTTAGGATTAGTGTGGAACTCCATTTCACATCTTCCTAACATTAACCCTGTGCTTAAACCTTTCATACCAGTGGCACCTTTTCCTATATGCTTAACCCTTTGAAACAATATCACAAACAAATGCTCATATTAGAATGACGTGAAACAAAACCTGAAGCCTAGCCTACATTTTCGAAGGCGACGGTCTGGGTGGTTGACGTTTAACGTGGAATTTGACATTTATACTTGAGGCCGAAAAACATGGGATATTTTAAAGATCGATGCAAACATATATTTTTTTTAACTACGAGTAAGCCTATGAAGCATGAAAACACATGTTGAACAGACTCTCAGATTTCCAAAGATGTGCTCACACTTTAAGTTTGGCAGACAACCCTATTAGACTACACAGCAGACAGGAGCAGACCATAATTTTTATGGAAGCCTGTTGTTGTGCACTGCTGTCCGGCCTGTCAGAAACACATGAGTAGCCTATTATAGGCTCCTCATACGTTTCAGACAGGATCTATATTTGCCAAACCCCATATCTGCCACTTGCTGTTATGGAAGCAATCAAGAAAAAACAAAAGGCAACATTAGGGAACTCTAATACCTTAAATCCTAATTTTATCAATGAAGTCATAAATAAAAAACGATTTCATGAATATAAGCACTATTAATGAATCACACTTCTATTGGTATCTGTTACTCTTCCAACCCCATGCATATTTCAGCAGCAAGTCCGCTCATTCCAAGACCGGCTTATGTGACAGCACTCAGGTGTCAAATCATCACACCTATTTCCTTTTTCTTGAATGTCCGTCCGTCTGTCTGTCCCCCGGATAAAACCTACCCTTCATCAGAAAAGGTGGAGACAAGGGCCAGCTGGAAAATAACTTTCTACGTCAATGACGCACATTGACCCATTATCCCTGCTGCATCTATTGTTTTTCTCACAGACAATTCTTCATTTGAATAAAATGTGTTGTGAACAAGGAGTTGGAGCTGTTTATGAACAGCTTATTATTCTCATACAAGAATCTGAAGCACAATTTTCATTTGTCATCGTATGTGATAAAAACGAGAGGTTTGCGAGTTTGCTCTTTATTTATTTTCTTTGAAAGGTTGGGTACACTCACGAAGGCAAAACTTTTACCATACTTAAATTCCATATACCACAAGCTAAATAAATATCTAGACTAAATATCAGCTGACTGTATACTATTGTAAAATCTACTTTAAAATGGTATTTCATAAGCACATACATTTTGTGTAAAATGTCAGAGGATCAGTGTAATTATTGCCTATTTTTGTGATATTCCGTATTGCCTATAGCCTTATGGTCTTCTGTGAGTTAGCAAATACAAACTTCCATCAATATGCTGAAAAACTGTGCTGTGCGCACTGGCCAAACAGTTGATTGATTCATCTAGTTTCTTCTCACAGCTAGTGAGATAATATACCCGAATTCGGCAAGGAGCTTGTATTAATTTACCACCCTGCTGGAGGCACAGAGTTTTCTGACCGATAACAAGCTTGTCAAACTGTTCTTCATGAAGCAACGACAAGAAATCCTGCTGTATTTCTGCTTGATAACAAAAATATTTATCATGTATATATCATTGTTTTTACAATTGTCCCTCAAATAAAAGGAATTTTATGCATATAGTACTTGCACATTGAGATGTATAATATTCCTTTGCCGTGTTTCCAATTTGCTGCTCTCAGCTCAGCCCTAACAACAAAGGGAACATTTGTTTTTAGGTCTGTAAATTCAGTTAAGCCACTTACAAACAGCCACACATCTCCTTCTAGCCCTCGGTCAAACTCAAACATGCCATTTATTTCCCAAGAAGAACTAGAGTTAAGTCCTCTAAATCAACAAGGTAGTGTTTTGCAGCGCTCACTGAAGTTGCTGCCTTTGTGTTTGAGTGAGATTGAGTGAGACTTAACCCATACCAGCACCAGCCAACCCAAACTAAATGTATTTTTTTTGTATCCAGGGTGAGGACACATATTTCAGCAGCAACCAGGCCAGACGATATGATGTAATGAATCACCATTATTATTTTGTATTATTATTATAATTATACATCCAGGCACGCACAAGCACACACACACACACGCACACACACACACACACACACACACATACATACACATACAGATGGGCACACACACACACACACACACACACACACACACACGTACCCACACCCCTCCCAACACACACACACACACACACACACACACACGCGCGCTGCGCGCGTGCGCCACAATGGCTGGTTCTGGGTCCTCTCGGTTGGCTACTCGGCTGGGTTCTTCGGGGAGAAGTCGGAACAGAATAGAGGGTTGTCTGGGGAACTGAATAGACCCGGGGTTGCCCAGAAATTGAACCCATGTCTTTGGAGAGCTGTTGGTCTCTATTATCTCAAACTAGTTTGTCGAATTCTATTTTTTTTGCCAGCAACGTAGTTAGCAGTAACAGTAGCAGGCTTTGTATAATTCAACAGGGCATTGACTTCCCTTCTCCAAGGCAACACACATAGAGGATTCAGAATTCACCTCCAAAGTTTCCTTGGCCGCTCCATTAGTACTCTAAATACATTGTACTCTAGTACTCTAAATACATTGTACTCTAGTACTCTAAATAGATTGAGGGCATGACAACTTAATCATTGATTCAGTGTCTGTCTCTCTCTCTCTCTCCCCCCCCCCCCCCCTCTCTCTCTCTCTCTCTCTCTCTCTCTCTCTCTCTCTCTCTCTCTCTCTCTCTCTCTCTCTCTCTCTCTCCCCCCCCTCTCTCTCTCTCTCTCTCTCTCTCTCTCTCTCTCTCTCTCTCTCTCTCTCTCTCTCTCTCTCTCTCTCTCTCTCTCCCTCTCTTTATCGCTGTCTCTTACAGGCTGTAGGCAGCTGTCATGGTGACCTACACGATGTGATCACCTTTCTAGCTCCCCCCTCCCCCCCTCCTCAGTAGGGCCATGAAAAGCCTCTCAGAAAACAGATACAGAAACAGGGAGCACGTGCAAGAGTCTCAGTGACCAAAAAAAGGCGACAAAATGATGCAGACAACAAAAAGAAGAGAACAGTGTCACAGTAGAGAACGTGTGAGATTATAGGCTCTAAAATTGTGAAACCATGGTTACAAAGAGTAAACCTGTACACAGAATGTCTACAACAAAACCCTCATCGGCTCCCTGTCTTACCCCATTGACCGGATAGGTTTTCCATCCTAGCTCTCCGATCACTGAGGTGGTATCCAGCAGCACAACTGGGAAAAAGAAGAGAGGACAGAGATACGCAAATTAGTTTTTCCTTAACACAACACAACTCATTTTATCAGATTTTGTGTACGCAGAATGTATTTCAAATCTTCAAAAAGAGTCAAATATCGCAGAGCGGGTTTCAAAATAATAAGAATAGGGCACTATCTTCTTGTCCCCTTGTCAAAGATTACAACGTATGAGAATTGAATATGCAGTGTTTATCACACGCATAGTGTATGTGTGCAGTTCACAACAAGATGTTGACTAAATCAAGGCTATCAAATGCACCACGCAACAAAGATATTCAGCTAAATGAACGAGCAGGAGATAGCTGTCCATTCTCCCGACCATCCATTCACTTTCTTTAACTGTTTCTCCCGATAAGATTGTCATGGTAATATAAATGCCCAGGGGTCCTCCTCTTCTGGTTTCTCCTGGGGGCCCAGATCCCTAGGCTGGATTCTCTCCTCAGTTGGCCGTACCTGGTACACCTCCAAAGGGAGAGCTGCCCTTTATTCATAGCCTGTGGCCATGGCAGAGGATGAGGACACAGATTGACAAGTAAATTGAGAGCTTTGCCTTTAGGCCCAGCTCCCTTTTCACCACCACCACCACCACCACCACCACCACCACCACCACCACCACCTCCACCACCACCACCACCACCTCCTCCACCACCACCTCCACCACCACCACCACCTCCACCACCACCACCTCCACCTCCACCTCCACCACCACCACCTCCACCACCACCACCACCACCACCACCACCTCCACCACCACCACCACCACCACCACCTCCACCACCACCACCACCACTACCACCACCTCCACCACCACCACCTCCACCACCACCACCACCACAGCCTGGCACAAGGAGAGAGGACCTGAGGCCGAAACGGCCTCTAAGCAGTCTGCAGACACCTCTCTCAACCCAGGGGTTGAAGGACTGAATGGCTTGCCATATGTTTCTTTTGGTGCACATGCACACAGTTTCCATTCCGGCATCTCAAAGTCATAGAGAGACTCTGCCCTGCTTACCATGGGGCTACACCTTCTGAGTCTTACAGACTGTTGATTCCACCCCTAAGCCTGTAAATTAAGGCGAAAGGTACCCCTGAACTCAGGATCCCCCACCCCCCTCCAACATCAGTCCTTTCTGTTTGTTAGGTGCAGATTGCCTGACCCCACTCTGTACGTCCTTGCTCTTGTTCTGTGTCTTGGTCTTATGCCCAGTGAGGATGCGTGGGAGTTGCTCACCGACAAACTCTCCTCCAAGGCCTTGCTCGAGGTGGTATCTAGGCCGGGTTAGGGCTAGGGTTAAGGTTAAATTGACTTTTTGTCTGCCATCCTTAAGGTCTGACCCTTGTTCATATGGAGCACAGTAGGGACACGGGGTTGTTTCAACACACAATTAATCATAATTTGCTACTGGGAATAGAAGAGACATGATGTTGTGAGATTATATTTTGAAACTATTTTAAAAGTTGATTAACAGATATCTCGAAAAGAGCCTGGCTGATAAAATCAACCTTCCACTGAGACTGGTGTGTGTGCATGTGCGTGTGCATGTGTGTGGTTGTGTGTGTGTGTGTGTGCCTGCGTGCGTGAGTGCGTGCGTGAGTGCATATGTATGTTATAATTCGGTGGACCACCGTATTTAGCAAATGTTAAACACATTAAAGGGAAGGTCAGATTTTAAAAATGTTATTTGGGTGTCATTGGTTGAAAATGCCATCGCCATCCGTCAGCCATTAGAGGCTGAACGCTCTTGACAATATCTGTACTGGTTGAGCGCGCCTGCCTCTGTCTAACACCACTTAGATTCAAGACAATCCCGGCTCACTGCTGACCAATCAGGGCATCTCTTCTCTGAATAGTCTTGGGAATCCATCATTGAGTCCCAATCACATGCACACACACGGCATTATCGCTCCGCCACACAGATCATGCAACACCTTTCAGCGCTAGAGAAACATAGGGAAGGTGGGAGCTGAGAGGGGGGGGGGGGATTCACAGATCATGGCGGCGTGATCTGTGAATTAAAAAGAAAATCAATTTTTTGTTTTTTTTGTTTTTCTTAGGGTGTCTTTTGGCAGCACATACATATCGATGCTCTGCGGGGCTTTGAATCTGTGTCACGTCCGTGGGAGTTGAAGACAGGAGGGCAGCGAGTACTGCAGGCAGCCATGTTAATTGACACCATTACAGGCTGGTCAGTGCCTGCCTGGTCTCACAAGAGACCGAGGGATAATTGGACCATTCCTTTAGCGCTGTTGCTAAGCATGCAGCGCAACCTGCCGTCAGATAGAGTAAGCAGACCTAGTTTACCAACTCATTTGTCTAAGCTGGATGGAACAAAAAAGAGGAGAATGATAAAGAAAACGATCCAATGAGATGAGAGAGAGAGAATTTTTTAGTTGGTTTAATGTTAGTCTAAGCTTTAAAGGCACTTTAGTATAACAATTAATGATGCTCTATGTCATTCTACCAACATTCTCTTTCCCTTTCTCCCGTCTCCCTCTCTCTTGCCACCCTTCTCCTGCAAACTCCACCCAGACTGAATTTCCGTCTGGAAATTGTAACATCTGGACAATTGACTGTGTAATCAGAATGAAGACTTGTGCCACTGCACACACACCCCCCCCCCCCTCCCTCCCACTTTTGGCCTACTGCATCCATATAGTAGGCCTATATTTGTCTCGATTTCAACACTCATTTACAGCAAAATGTGGATCCTTAACACTTTCATCAGATCGTTCATGTTGCATGACTGATTTTTAACCAAGTGATGGCAAATATCTGACCTGCCAGGCCAGCAATGAGCGTGCCAATTAAAACTAGTATCCTGAAGCCCTAACATTAAATATCCATGCAGCTGAAAATACGATCTTCTTCCCTTTGTTATTTCAGCGTTTCTGATCGCTATTGTGCACCTCTACTGCAGTCCGTCGGACCATTTGGCCTTGGTTCAAACAGCTGATATCCCGAGTCAGATCTTCTGCCAAAGTTACAGCCCCAATCTCGGACCCTCATGAGCCGTGAAACAGTTACATTTTTGAATACCTTGATATAACAGAATGCCCCTGAGACAACCGCTCAGAGGAATTCATTTGATTAGTAGGCTATGGTTGTGCATCTATTTTTTTTTCTCTACTTTATAGGCCCTACTTATTTTACTAGGCTTTAGTTTTAAATAAATAACTGAATACAAGGTAGACGACCATAGCAGAAGGAGGACTTCTGATGAACCCTAGCTGGGATGAGGGGTGGGCCATTTAGTCGAACTGAGTTCGGATTAAAGCCTGCAATCTCGTCCCTGTGAGTCCTACCATCTCCATGCGCGGTGTGTTGGTGCGTATACAAAATGTGTGCAGCCCACGTATTGTAACGATCAGTGTGTTCAGCACAAATCGTTCCACATTCTTCCGCGCATCGCCTGTGAATTATTAGAAATGAACCCATAATGATTTGCCACGGAGGAAATACATTTTTGTAATTATTCCAATACAGGGGTGAGCTCAATAGCAGGTGCTGAAGTGCACCAACAAAAACGGTCCAACACCGCTCAATCAATCAAGCTGAGGCACAGAAACACCTTTCGCAGAGACTCCACAAGGAGTTTAGCCTATATTAAACCCAGAACAGAATCAAATAAACCCGGAGGCGTTGAAAATCCAGTGTAGGCCTATAGAGTCCCAGAACAATCCATATCAACATTTGAATCCTGATCGATGTCGGCCACTGAACAAAACGGCACACAAAGCCGCGTCCAAGGACCAAAACGGACAGGACTGGTCGTATTATGGCTGTTGAATAGGCTATCTAGTAGACGCTTAAAGTGACAAGAGGTAAAGATATCACAGCCTAGGAGCCACGTATGATGCTGTGTGGAAGTAGCCTGTGGACTAGGCTAGTGCATGTGTAAAGTTGGTCACAGATTCCGATTATGAATGCACTTGAATCATCTCGTGGATATCCATATCGGTCCAAAAAAACATTTGGAACTACGCCACTCGATGTAGCCTGTAAAGGTTAACCGAATGCAGCCTATTAAACAAACATATTATAAGGCGTTTATTTTTATAATTTGCATATTGAATTGATAGGGCCTGTGCAATATTCTGAATTGATCTAGCAGTAGGGCCCATCCAATAGGTCACCCAACGGGGTTATTAAATTGGTCCATATGAATAATGTTGTCAAACTAAAACTTAATTGTACGCATTGCGCGGATTGTCGTCCAAAATTGCTGACATTATTCAGCTTTCATCTTCTAGCTGTATTTTTCTTTTCAATTAATTTTTTCCACATAGTAGCCTGGACCAATACGTAGGCTAATGCTTTTACAGAAAATAAAGAGTGTATTAGAAAACTAATCTACTACAATCCAAGAATAATGCTAAAATGCCATAAAGTAGCATCGTAGTTTCGTTTTGCAAAAGAAAATGCCCGATCACACGCATGCAAGAACACAACTCACCTTGATTACTGAGACCCGGAGAAGTGAAGAAAAGCCCAATGCTTAGCGAAACCAGGACGCAGACTTTTCCAAGACGCATGTCTGCAGCGAGACATCCACTAGTTTGTTAGGAGCAGTTTTGGTCCGAGGAAGAAACCCTGGTTCGGCGGCTGCTGGCAAATCCAACAGTGCACACCGTGTCGCTTCTCCTCCGAGCTTATATTGGGCATCTGCAAGTCCCCCAACACGCCGAGGAACCGGGTACCAAACCGAGCTCTACCTGGTGGTGCTGCTGCAGCGGGACAAGGGGGCATCGGCCAAGTATCCGAAACGAGAATAATGAGAAAAAGAACGAAGAAAAGTCTCGAAGGCGTGATGTCCCGAGTTACCTGCGACGTGTAAACATAATCACGCAAAGAGCTTTGCACGATTAAAACAACTTTGAAGTAGGCCTACTTGAGATAACCGAAGTGACGATGTTCGATCCTCTCACAGAAGAGTCCGGGCAGATCAGAGTGGAGTCTGACAGTCCGCTCCCCCACTGCAGCATCGTAGAAGGGGAGGTAGAGAGAGAATCCGATGGAACGGGGGAGAGCAGAGAAGCGGCAGCAGCGGTGGCGAACGCTGCACATCTGTGTTTGATGCTCGGCACTAGAGGGGGTTAGCAGACAACACAATGGCGCGCGCGCGTGTGTGTGTGTGTGTGTGTGTGTGTGTGTGTGTGTGTGTGTGTGTGTGTGTGTGTGTGTGTGTGTGTGTGTGTGTGTGTGTGTGTGTGTGAGAGAGAGAGAGAGAGAGAGAGAGAGAGAGAGAGAGAGAGAGAGAGAGAGAGAGAGAGAGAGAGAGAGAGAGAGAGAGAGAGAGAGAGAGAGAGAGAGAGAGAGAGAGAGAGAGAGAGAGAGAGAGAGAGAGAGAGAGAGAGTGAGTGAGAGAGAGAGTGAGAGAGAGTGTGTGCGCTTTCAATTAGAAACCCGTCAGTTTGTGTGGCACTCGAATTCAATTATTGTGATTTTGTTTATTCGCTTTAATTTCAACAAGAATCAGGCGTCGCCCACTTTGACTGTTGAAAGTAATGGATTAACCTCATTCAAAAAGGGCAGAGGTTTACTCTCCTCGTGTATTAAATAGAAAAGTGAAATTAATAATAAACACAAAACGTTCTGGAGTCGTTATTAAATAACAACTGTGCATTTGTTGAATATTGACTCACCACAGATCAATAGCAACAGACATTGTCTTGGAGGTGCACTTCTAAGTAATAGGCCCATAGTGCAGGCAGTGCTGCCAAGCTTCCCAATGTCAGCCAATATTAGGCAAGGTCTTGTTCTCATCTCCTCGGACATCTCACAGTTGGTCCGTCAAGGCGCCCTCACACTTCAAATCCCTTTACATACACTCAGAGGTGCACACAGACACAAACACACACACGCGCACGCACGCAGGCACACGCACGCACGCACCGACCGTCTAAACCAAGCAAAGCTGCCACAGCGAGATCTAGTCAAACAGGGGCACAGCAATAGCCGCCTGTCAGCATGGGAGAAGTAAATACATCAGCATCAAACACAGTCACAAGCACTTAGTTCCCAGCCAATCGCCAAACAATGAAGAGAGGCTGCCAAACAACTTTGCGATCTCATGATATATGCGGTCATACTGTATAATGTGCTGTTGCAAT
>NC_082401.1:22204044-22256544 GCF_031168955.1 Gadus macrocephalus | reverse complement strand
TTTCAGATAAAATGCAAAAATGTGTATGCGTTACATAGACAGACAGAATTCTACAAATTATACAACTAACTAAATATTTTGATTATTTTATAGTTAATAAGATAGATAAATAAATACAGCAATCAAAACATTAATACAAAAATGAAAACAATAGTATTAACAATTTCTTAATAATAAATAATAAATAAATGTACCACATGAACGCAACAAAAAAGGAATATGATTTCAAAAAGGACATAAACAAAATAATTTTCAAATATGATTTAACCGATCTGGATTCTTCTGTGCGGACTAAAAAACTATTTATTTACTACACAGAATAATAATAATTGCAATTCATTACACTTTTAAGCAGACAGTTGTTGTAGCATGCCTTGCACTATTAGACTCAAGTTTCCCTTTTTTTTGTTATTCTCCACAGCGGCTGAACAAAAGTAAGTAATTAGGTAGCACTATTTTCCTCTGGTTATTATTATAACAGCAGCAGACATGGTAATTGCAGTCTTTCAGTCGGGGGGAGAATTCACGCAGACATGTATGACTGTCCAGGAAGCTACTGTCTTATTAAATACATCCTTGCTTCCTCACTCCCTCTGTGCCAGGCCTTTCAGCAGCTGTGTCACCATAATCACCCTTACCCTGCACTATATCCACCATCGGCCAATGACACACACACACACGCACACACGGACACACACACAAACACACATACACACACACACATACACACAAACACACACACACATGCGCGCACACACATACATGCACACACGCGCGCGCACACACACGCGCGCACACACACACACACACACACACACACACACACACACACACACACACACACACACACACACACACACACACACACACACACACACACACACACACACACACACACACACAGACATACCAAGCCATGTGTGTCTTATTCCAGGGTAGTAAGGCTTACAATGCTTCTGCTCTTTCAATGCATTCATCCAGAGGTAATTTTTTAAACTAGAGTTTAAATCAATATTTTATTTACAAATAACAAAAAAATACTAAATTCTATGTCATAGAGACAGTGGAAAACGCAATACTATTTAGAATCTGGAGTGGGCGTTAACAAAGCGTCTGCCAATTTAAGTTTTTATGCAAGCATGACCTTTTCTTTTGAGAAAATTGATTATTTGAGGGCTCTGGTGAAGGGTTTCAAAGGCAACACATTTTGGATATGGGGCATTTCATTTAAAACACACAGCAATGCATTGATCCAGCAACTGTAGTGAGGGATAGAGTATACATACTTTATCAAGCACACACTTTCAGTGTAAAATGAGAATCCAGAATCCAGCAGATGTGTTAATCATCAGCAATAAAAGCAACATAACAGCTGTCTGCTCGTTATACTTGTTATATGTTGTTTATTTGCATTACATATAACTGCTTTGTGTTGCCTTTATGGAGCTATGGTGCCAGCTTGCCGATGTTTTCAAAGCCAATGTTGAAGCCCAAACTACCATTGGCATAACCTGAGCAGAGCGCAGCCTCTGCAATAATGCTACCCTGGGTGGCAATAAATACAACAAAGACAAAAGAGATAAATTATTTGAAACATTCTATTTGCCATTTGAAATCCCATTTACATGAGATTCCCATCCAACTGTACTGCAACCCTCGGGCCATCTCTACCCAACGCATCCAGGCGTAGTGTGACAACGCCACTCGGCACATCATTTAGTGCAGCTCAAAGTGTGCTCTGCAGTGGTCTGCATGCTGTATATATGCACTGTGTAGAAATGATGTAAGTTGTTTACCTTACGTCATTTAGCGACTCACAGTTCATTTGAATGCCTGCAATTAAGGAGCAGGTAGGAGTAAATGTATTAGTAGGTAGAAAGGGTAAGGAGATTGAACTCAGTACCTTACAGCTGAGATTGACTGACAGAGAACATCCTGGTCACTTCACTATCTTCCCGTAAATATATGTGTGTTTGAGATATATATATATATATGTTATCGTAAATAATAATAATAATACAACAATTTTTTTTTTTTTTAATTCTTGTGATCAGTGTGTCTACAATAGCTATTCGTAAAAAAATACAAAAAATACCAAATCAACAAAGTAATTAATTCTTGTAAATATTGGCATGTATTGGCATACGTGGTATGCATTGCCATTTCAAAACCGAGTGTCATGAAATTCCCTCTCTATGGTCTCCCACAGCACATTTCTACCAAGCGTGACCAGGCCTAGTGTGACAATGCTGCCTGGCAGGTCAGTTAGTGCTGCTCAAACTGGGTTCTACACTGGTCTACAGGCTATTTTAGTTCGATATAAATCCTGCATATTATACTGACATACATGAGCATCGTCCATTCACTTATCATTCACTATTCTAAACTTAAAGCCCAATATATTATGGGTATAGTTTCCTCAACGGAGCAAATAGTTGATTGCATACAAATATGTCTGTCAAAGAACAGCGTTTGGTTTAATTATCCCACCCCTAAGATAATGAACAGGGAAACATTTGACATCGATCTAACTGTTGTAAGCGCAAATTGTTGAGACATGATCATTAAAAAGTCGGATTTTTCACGTAATTTACTTTTCTTAGTCTTTTAGTCAAAACTTAATGCTGGAAAGGATCATTATAATTTGTTCCTGGAGGGTTGACCAATGAAAAGTGGTTCCTATTTTGCAGAAAGGAACTGAAAATGATAACAGGAAAGATTAATTATTGATACCTAATCGTTTCAAAATGTTGCCTTGCCTTGCAACATATTGTCAGAGACAGCCAGCCAGACAGAATGGAAGACAAACACAGAGTAGAAGAAGACAGGCAGATGTAGAAAGAGAAATTAGGGCATTTAGACATACAGAAAGCCAGACAGACTGATAAACAGAGACACATGGACGGAGACAGGTCTTCAGAAACATATAGACAGCCATGTAGACGGATAGATAGACAGACAGACACGCACACATACACTCACACACTTGAGCTACAACGCACAGCCTGTCTTTGTGCAGAGCCAATCGTGTGTTCCTAATTTACAGAAAGGAACTGGAGATGACAACAGGAAATTACAAGATTAATTCTGGATGCTTAATTGTTTCAAAAGGTTGCCTTGCCCTGAAACATATTGTCCCAGACAGACAGACAGACAGACAGACAGACAGACAGACAGACAGACAGACAGACAGACAGACAGGCTGACAGACAGACAGACAGGCTGACAGACAGACAGACAGACAGACAGACAGACAGACAGACAGACAGACAGACAGACAGACAGACAGACAGGCTGACAGACAGACAGACAGACAGGCTGACAGACAGACAGACAGACAGACAGACAGACAGACAGACAGACAGACAGACAGACAGACAGACAGACAGACAGGCTGACAGACAGACAGACAGACAGACAGACAGACAGACAGACAGACAGACAGACAGACAGACAGACAGACAGACAGACAGACAGACAGACAGGCTGACAGACAGACAGACAGACAGACAGACAGACAGACAGACAGACAGACAGACAGACAGACAGACAGACAGACAGACAGACAGACAGACAGACAGACAGACAGGCTGACAGACAGACAGACAGACAGACAGACAGACAGACAGACAGACAGACAGACAGACAGACAGACAGACAGACAGACAGACAGACAGACAGACAGACAGACAGACAGGCTGACAGACAGACAGGCTGACAGACAGACAGACAGACAGACAGACAGACAGACAGACAGACAGACAGACAGACAGACAGACAGACAGACAGACAGACAGACAGACAGACAGACAGACAGACAGACAGACAGACAGACAGACAGACAGACAGACAGACAGACAGACAGACACGCACACACATTAACAACACAAGCCTGTGTTTGTGCTGAGCCAATCGTCTCGGATTGAGACAATCTGCCTGAGTGACTGTGGCTGATTGAATCATCACACTCCGCTAATGACCATTTTATGCTCATAATATCAGCACTGTTTTTCCGAAGCACTTTTATGATTAATCGACCCACTCCCCTCCCCCACAACATCATCACCACAATCACACACACACACACACACACACACACACACACACGCACGCACGCACGCGCACAAACACACACACACACACACACACACACACGCACGCACGCACGCACGCACGCACACACACACACACACACACACACACACACACACACACACACACACACACACACACACACGCACGCGCACACGCACACGCACACACACGCAGGCACACACATGCATGCACACATAAACACACACACAGACACACCACATCCATTTTAAAACATAGGGTCTAGACCATATGTATCTAGACATACCAATGAATAACAGACAACCCAAGCGATGACACATATACCGTATAGGGAACTAAGTAGGTGTCATGTTTACCCAGAGAGATTATAACACTCAACGTTGGCCAACACTGCCCTGAGGTCCCTCTCTATTCAAAATGCTATTTTTGCTAGCCTGGATTTGTCCTGGGCCTTTGTTACACAAATGTAGCGAAAGTTATTTTTTTCTATTGTTATTATTTCTCACCTTCTGCATCGTGTTCCTTTCATTATCGTGTTTTCTCTCCAGAGGGGAGGGATTCCTACGTGAGCCTGCTGGGGCTTTCTGTTCATCTCCTGCACTTGTCTCTGGAACAGAACAACGATTGGCTGCTGCCTACGCACTTGATATCTTCCTTTGCACTTCGATGACCAAGTGTTGAGTACCACCTAATGTTCTGCTGCTTGTTTTGTGTTTGTTTGGTACCCCGTGCTGTGCTGCCCTCCTGGTCAGGTTCCCCTAGCTGTCTCATTTGTTTTTATCTCCACGTCCACCAGGATAAATAATTGGTAAATAAGAAAAATAATTATCGTATACTCTATTTTCAAAATGTTTTGCTTTCTTTCACTGGGCAAATATATAACAACTACAAAAGGTGAAAGAGTGGAGCAGCGATCCGGTGAGGGAGGGGCGAGGGAGAGCCAGTCCAGGAAGAGAGGCCGGCACGTGGGCCTTCCGTGACCATCACAGGCAACCCGGGCTGACTGTAATCCAACAGGACTGTTGCGGCTCATGAAAAAATCATGTCGTATAATCAAATCCGAGTAAAAACTCTGTGCGGCGCCTCGTGGGACCCTCTGCCCGCCCTGAATATTTCATGTAATGGAGGTTCTCGCCGCCGCCGAAACTCTCAACAGTTCAGGATCGCGTGCAAATATTGACTGCTGTGCGGGGGGGCGGGGGGGGGGGAGCAGGGCCACCGAGCCTGAGTGAGTTTTATAAATAATGATGATCACATGTGACATCCCTCACAGCAGGAGGGAGGGAGGGACGGGGAAGGGGACGGGGAAGGGGGGGGGGTCACATCCGCTCGCTGGATGTGAACTGAGTGCAGCCCTACTGTATGGATACAAGTGGAAGAGGGACATATAGAGAGAGAAAGAGAGAGAGAGAGTGAGAGAGAGAGAGAGAGAGAGAGAGAGAGAGAGAGAGATATTGAAAGGGGCGGACGTAGTGTTTGAGAGTATTCCCGGCCTAAAATAGCCAGGCAGTGGCCTCAGCTTTGGTCGTGTAACATGGCCCACATTGGCCCAGTCTCTGTGAACCCGTCTGGACCAAGTTGGGGAGGGGGTGGGACATGACCCAATTTTGCGATAGACTTGAATTGTCATACGTCTCCCCCCTTATATTGAAATTGGAAAATAAAAAAACAAAAAAAACAAAACACATCAATCTTAGACGTAAATGGTATTGTCTTCATAGTAAAAATCGGTCAAATGTTGATCCTTGTCCTTGTCCCAAAATCTCAAATGTGTAAAAGTGTCGCTTGAACCCAACAATTCACCAAAGTAAATCGGGAGTTAGATCCCCAAGGACCACCCTAAATCATTAGAACAAGCTACACCCCAATGCTTTTTGGCAGACAATTGGGGGGGCGGCGATAACAGGGATGCTGTTTGTTCCCTCTTATTTGGAGACCACCCCTAATGCCAGGTAGTCATTTGGAAACGGGTCCTCCCCAATGCTGCAGTGAAACCTCTGCCCTCGGGACCTGGTGTATTGTGTACGGCAATCCAGGCAGTGCGTGAGACAAAGTGCAGTCACAACCTACCCCTCCTCCACTTTCCATTCAAATGACCACACTTTCACTTTGCTAAATGCTTTCCGAGTTATAAAAGCCGCTGATGTTCAGGAGTTTAGTTCCAATACTACAAACCCAGATTCTTCCATTTTCCCATCATGGCCAATTTCGACATTATGCACATGCAGACATTTATTGCTGAATACATTGAGCTGAATGGTCTCTAAGATTATGTAGGTGTGGAAACAATCACATGAATAGCGTATTATGCCTGTAATGAGGTTAGGGACATACCATTCACACTACGCAGACAATGTGCTTATATGTGTGTGCTTGCATTTAGTGTTTTTTTGGTTGTGATCGATTCACCTGAGACGCTGTTTATTGCCAAGTGTAAACAAGGTTTATTACGGTGATTTTTTTATCACCACGTTCCAGAAGAGACATATGTCTCCGTGGGTCTTTGGAGAGGCAGAATTTTTGGGCTGAAATTTTAACAAAGAACGACTTGTAATAGTGCAGCCTCCTTTTATTGACCGTCTTTTGATCCATCCTTATTTACATATAAGGGGGAAGAACCTTACACAACACACGGGCACACACACGGGCACACACACACACACACACACACACACACACACACACACACACACACACACACACACACACACACACACACACACACACACACACACGCACTCTAAGACACGCACACACACACACACACACACACACAAACACAAACGCACTCTTACACAAGCACACACATACGCACTCAGACGGACACACATGCACACATACACACTTAAACACATGCAGACACACAAATACGTGCCCAGGGGGAGACATTCACGGCGTTTTCCCTCTGCGAGTGGACATTGGCAATTATAGTGCAATGAAGTGTGGCCATAGTCAGACGGTGTGAAAAGCAAACTGCTTCCTGGTGCTGGTAATGCCAGGAGTGGGGCCACCCGCATGCATTATCGGTTCCGTTCAGACGTGGTAATTGAGGCTCAATGGTGTTATGAGTCTGTCTGAGAGGCTAATAAATGCATCTCCTCGTGGCGAGCGGCGAAATCTGATCCCGTCTGCACATATTTACTACGGGCCTGTCCGCCGTCGGTGCCAGGAAGCCTGCACTGCTTACGGCCGGCTCATCAGCTCACTGTTTATCCCGTCAAGAGAGGACGGCTAAGAGATGATAACGACATTACTGGGCACCGTACCAACGACATACATTGATATTTTTGATATTGATGTTTGAGACATTTGATTACGCAACACATAGTGGGCGTGCTCTTCAGGGGTCCAGGACAGCGGTGAAGACGCCCTGACGTCAACGCGATAGAAGGGGCTCATTTTTGTCTGTTCCTAGATGTTTCCAAACGCTAGTTGAGAGGAGGGACAGCAGAGGCTGCTGCTGTTGTTGTTATTAGCATCCTGCCCCCTCACCTGCCCAGCAGGGGCTAACTAACGCCAAGCTAACGCCAAGCTAACGCCAAGAACTCCATGTAGCCACTCACCCCGCTCCACCCAACCAACCCTTTTAAAAAACCGGCACTTGAATGCCATCATGTCGCCCCATGAAAGATTGAGATCCCAGGTACTGTCACAGCTAACCTTCCTTTTACTCTACTTTCTTTCCTTGGGCGAAACTCCTTATCGGTGCTGGATGCTGAGGCCACGAGCAGACTTGATGGGGGCCATCTTCGTGAAACGCCTCACTGTGTCCTACGCTGACCTTTCAAAGTTAGACGCAGGAGAGAGGGTTAAGCCTCTTAAACACTTATAGTATAACGCCACTGTCTTTGGCCCACATAATATCGCTCCATATAACGCTCATAAACAACGATGGTACCAGCCCAAAGAAAGACAACTAGCACAGGGTTAGTGGAATTGGCAATAGGAAAGGGGCACAAATGCAAGTCTTTGAGCAAAAAGAGACTGCATAGCATTCATAATGGATGTTTGATGGCATTGAGCTTGTTGGGCAACTTTTAAACCTCCCACAGAACTATGGTGAAAAGCTAATCTGTGTTAATTTGTGTTTTTGAATTGCATATGTTCAGCGTTTTACATCGACACAATAGAATAAAATTTGTAATAAAAATGAAAACTGAAGGTAGCCATAATGTTTTTAAATAATTTGTTTCTAATTTATAAAAACCGGCACTTGATAACTTTACAAATCTGTTTGGGAGTTAAAGGATGAGCAATCAGATTTGACGTGTGTTTACTTGTGTACCTTTTCAGTTAACTGTGCAAACTCCCTGGGTGTGAGTGTAAAATGGACTCAGGGAAACATGTTTAGACAACAGTGGGAAAGCACACAGATTTGCAGACAGCAGTTTATCTGTAATTACTTTTAGAGGTTGCGCAAATAACAGAAAAAATTGTACAATATTTATCCAGGCTTAAAATTTAATTTATCCCTGTCTGGCCTTTCTGTTTTGGGTCAGAGTGTTTGTTTTCGTTATGGCCTGAGTGTTTATTCACCATTGTCTGAGTTCCCTGGTTCAGCTGTAGCCATGGGAGCAAACAAACCAGATTATTTGAGATTTTTCTAGATTCTTCCTCACCTGTAAAGCCTTGTCCACTTGCAAAAAAGCTCCATGAACAGAGCCATGCGAAAACATGGGTAATCCTTGGAGTTGCATTTGAAAGATGGAGACATCTTGGAGCCCATTATGATTTCAAGATGGATTCCAATGAGCTGGTTCACAATTTTGCAAACAATAAATTGTAAATTATTATTGCAAATTGTAAGCGGATACATTAGCTACTTGACCTGCAGTGAAGGGTTTGTGGTCGCTTGTCATGGCCTCTCTGCTCATCTTGTCCTTGTTTTTATTTGTTGTTCTCAACATGGCCTTCCACGTAAGCTTTGAGTCTGGGGGGAAGAGAGCGGGCAGACAGAACTCTCTCCAAAACGGGCAATTTGCGCTGCAGTCCCCATTTATAAACATGCATTGTCAATGATATTGATACCTTCAATTTCCTTTGAAAAATATCAAATTTTATTTAAAATATACAATTAAATTCATTCAATTCAATTAAAAAAGGATACATTTAAACGTATATATATATATATATATATATATATATATATATATATATATACCAGAACAATATATACTTGTTCTGGTATCTTTTTTCCAACATTTGGTTTGGAACTTTTAGCGTGAACAGAGTACTGCTGCTTGACGTTCTCCGTCGCAGATCACTTAGAGAGTATAAAGTTTCAAACTGAATATGGGAACGAAGTCACATTATTTCAGTTGATTGATTCTCTAACGATGTTTGCTTTTGTGTCCCTTACTCTATGGTCTCACTCACACACACAAGTTACTCCAATTTCCCACCACAAACATTCATTTTATTTACTTGGAATAAAACTATTTTGGAGATTGCGGTTTCCTTTTTAGCAGGAGATGGCAGGTTAGACAAATGAGAGAGATGCACGTCTTTGAGAAAATGTATTGCTCACCAAGCTCAACTCTTAGAGAGAATGCACTTTGCCCTATCCGGACAGTAATTGCATCATCAATTATACAGTTAAACGGTTTTCAAGACACCAGATGATATGGTCGCTATTAACCTCACTGATCCTGACCAAGGTGAATGCTACATCTCTGGAGTATGACAAACGTGCAGTCAAGACACACTCACAATCACACACATACACATACACACCTACACACACATACACACACACACACACACACACACACACATATCGGCACACACACATACTGATTCGTTCACATACATATTCATAATAGAAGGAAAGTTCTACAATAAATGTGATAACATCACATTTTCTTCTATAGAATTACATTTTCCTTCAAATATAATGTTTTTTTCCAATCACTAATTAAATTTTTTTTACGACAAACTATCCACAATGGATAGTTTGTCGATGACTCATGCCATTTCTAGGCGAATCCTAACACGTAAACATAAAACATTTATTTATTTGGTTCAGTTCCTTTGTCTGTTTTTTCCTAGGGTCATTCTTATTTTTTTCTTAATTCATTTGTTCATTGGTTATTTTCTTTTGTTCTTTGAGTAATCAATAATGTCTCCAGCCCGGGTAGTTTGATGTATGTCTGTTTATTCCCTTGTCTTGTTGTCTCCACCATTCGTTTTCTATCATTCCTGTATTTTCTGCAGCCTCACACACAAGGGATTATGTGTGCATGTCTATGTATGTGTGTCTTTGTGTGACTGTGTCTTTGTGTGTCTGTACGTAGGCATGTTTTCCTTTGTTTGGTGCATTTGCTTCAGATACTCAGTTCTGAAATGTTATTATTACGTGTTATCTAAAAGCCACAAGGCACTTTCTTGTGTTATTTCCTCTTCCTAGAATTAATATTTATCCATATTATATCCATATAAAATATATTTACACATTTTAATAATAAGCAGCATTGAATGATATTTACATTGGTATTGAATGTGTGTACATCCACCAAAAATATTATCAGCCCGTGTGTGTACATCTGGATGTGAGTGTGTTTATATTGAAATATACTATGGTAAATGTCTCTCTTTCTGCTTCATCAACCTTTGGGGATTGAGTGGTCCTGATCCCACTGTGTACTGAGCCACCATGAGGTCTGAGAGAGAATATGAGCTCCCTTGGGTCCAACCTGCAGTATGCAGGCTGCCATGCAGATGCTTGTTCAAGTCATAGAGGATTTTTGGTTGTCGGTGCTCTGTTACCGACAGCGCAAAAACGTTCAAAAGCATGGTGTCAAGCACGGTTTCCTGGAATTGTCGAATTTCCCTAACGTGTGGCTTTTGGTTAAGCATATATTCCAGCAGTGTTTTGGGTGTGTTTGGACGGAGTCAGGTGGTATTTGCAAAGGTCTTGCACTGTCATCACATTAACATAGGGGCAAGCAATTCCCCATTACCTCTCCTCTCCTGTGCTCACATTGTTACACCAGTGTTCATGTCCACGTTGAGCCCTCCACTGAGCCCTGGTTCAGTCTGCTGGGCTCAACCGCGGCATTTGTCTTGCCATGCGTGCTCCACATTTTAAGTAGCATAAGTATATCTATCTCTGGAATAGGACTCTCTTGACGCCTCATCCAAGCTTGCTTCATGAACATACAACAGTATTTTGGGGATTCCAGTTTTTTTATTATGAACATGCAAAGCGTTGGTCGATTTCCATGAGAAAATATATATGAATATTGCCTTTCAACCTGCCTATAGACACTCCCAAAACCCTTCTCACTCAGGCCACATAGCCAACCGTGCTTCGCTAGCTCATGTCACACCGTTGCACAGCCAGTTAGAGTGGACAGAACTCTGTTGTTGTGTTATTGAATTCTGAAAGTCTCTCGCTTATCAGTCTCACAAATCAGACTTGAGATTAAGATCTAAGGTCTGATGGAAGACGAGCTAAAATTTGTGTTGACCGGGCGTTTCGCTTTCTTTCGCTATTCCAACCTAATCATGTTCCTGGGGGCGGGATCTGTAGATGAGCTGATCATCAATTAAATGGGAATAAAGAACTAAAAAAAGAAAGTTACAAGTCTGACGATCACGCAGTCATGGGCTTTAATTTTTCTAAATAGACAAACAAATTACTACAAAGCAAAAAGTTGGAAACGTAGAACCAGACAACACTCAGTTGCAGTAGAACAGTAAACAGGACGGTGTGCACAACTGCATAACTCTTCTACAGTGCTATCAACGTAGTGCTGATTGCAGCTTATCGTATTAGAGGTCACATTAAAAATAATCCATCTGAAGCCTCCTGAAACATCCTGGCTGGGCAGTAAAAGACAAAGTGTCTGTGAAGGTTCCAGTGGACTGGCCTCTGTGGACTTACATTTGTCAATACTTTTTTTTTAACAAATCTTTTCCCTTTCGTATGAGTTTCTATCCGAGTCCGGGCAGATTTGTCTTAAAACTGGAAACCCTGCGAAAGCCTCCACCGGTTACTGGTTACTCTCCTGCAGGTGCTGTGCAGTCCGAGATCTGCACAGCACCGAGATCACCAGACTGCTAACTGGGATCAATCGTACAACATTGCGACTTAACCTTCAATGCTTCTTTGTCTCTTGACAAGCAGCATTATTTGAATTGAAAGACGTAATGGCAGTATCATTTCTGTCCTTTGGAGACGAGGTGTGCAACAGACCTCCCTCCCGTATCCGTGAGCCTTCGCCTGGACCCGATTTCAAACGCGAATCAATGTTACCCCACATTGATGTAAATTGAAACCATCTCTCTATTGACTTGTCACCAATTTAATTTTTTCAACTACATGGGTCAGAGAGAGGCCACCTGAGACATTTTCAAATTTTCACAGCTTGCACTCACTTTGACACACCATTATCCCCGTGATGTAATACATGGAGTCCCCTTTGACCCCCCACCCCTAAAGAGACACACACACACACACACACACACACACACACACACACACACACACACACACACACACACACACACACACACACACACACACACACACACACACCTGAACATAAAGATACCTTTATTGTCTAGCTGGTTATTCTGTTTCTCTATGAACTGTCTGCTTTTCCCCACTGTGCCCTACTCAATATTACCAATTTCAAGGTTCCAAGGTGTCGTCCACTACCAACAGATCCATTGATCCACCTGTATGTAGTCCATATTCCACCCAGCCATCCATCCAGTTGCATTTCTGTCCATGCATCCATCCACTCATCAGTTTCTGTATATTGTCTTTGTTCTTTTAGGTAAGAACAGCCCTGTTTTAGCAGGTGAACTTCGAGTCTCAAAAATGTGATCTGAGCAGTTTTCAGATCTGAGAAGTTTTTTATTTTTTTTAAAACACACTTTGGATTCCATAGGGGTGAATAGGGGTGAGACGCTTTGTCAAAAGCTACGTCTCACTCCCTCGCACAGAGTTGGCAGCCAATAGAAAACTACTGCTCACAACTTCATACATTGTTATCAGAAATAACTCAGAGACAACAGCACCAACACCAAAACGGAATCATTATCATCCGGGAAAAGGGATTTGGGGTGTTATTTGCCCTCAGAGCACTCTCAATATGTGTTGCTTCTTGTGTTTATTACCTCTATCACCTCGCTTCAGAACTTCACTTACTCTATCACACTCAATGACTTGTATGCTAATATCCTGTAATACTTTATAATGTACAAGAGACTCGCATAATTTAGAGTGACACCTACAAGTCACACTACATGTGTCTGATATCTCAAGATCTGCTTTGACTATGTATGCTGTGCACTAATTAATGAACCAGAGGCACTGGTAGAGTGTCAGGGAAGAAAATAGAAGGAACTCATAATGATAGACAACACACAGGCGCTCACAGACGCTCACACACACACACACACACACACACACACACACACACACACACACACACACACACACACACACACACAAAAACACACACACACACACACACACACACACACACACACACACACACACAAAAACACAAACTACAATCTGACCTACACACCTGCAAAGCCCTAAAAAGATTCACATGCACACGCACATACACGTTCACACACACACTCATGATTCAGATGTTGACCTCCATGTGCACAGAGCTGTCCTGGCCGGATGTTCAAAGTGCCGTAGCAGAGTACAACAGAAGGACGGCAGAGAGTATTTCAAGCCTGCATTTTGTTTGGAGTGCAGGAAGACCAAGCGTCAAGGTTGCGCGTGGGAGGTTCTATTACTGTTGATCTTATGTGGACCCGTGCAGGGAGGACGCCCTCTGGATCCTCCCAGCCATCCTCTATAATTGTGGGACCCTGCACTGAACCCCCCTTCGTCACTAAGCCGGCTGCGGACAATTTGAAATGCTGACGATTCAGTCCACACCGGAAAGCTTTTCCAACCGTATTATTAGCAGCAGCCCAGCGTGTTCCTCACGTGTGCCGAGAAGTGCTGTTGTGTGCACATGCGACTGATTATGGTTTTTTTATACGTTCATTGATGATGTGGACATAATTGATCTAAATGGACCGAGGGGTCACTTCAGTCGTTTCTAAAACGAAACGTCTTTCAATGTGTTACAACTATATCGTATGCCTTCACATGAAACATACACATAACAAGGTGAACAGTTCTTGAACTTAGCACATGAACATAAAGAGTGACCTTGCCCAACCCTCCCAGCTTTCCCAAGGAGGTCAGAACGAGCTGTGCAATCCAAGATCAATCTTTAAAAATGCGGGGAAAAGATTGGAATGACCTTGACACTATTGCTTTGGGTCAATACACCGCCATTGCATGTATGCTGGTTTCTAAGGGAAGGGGAGCGTCTGTGTGTGTTGTGGGTTCTAAAAGCCCGCTCTGAAATGCACTGCACCAACCAAACCTCAGCACTTTGGACAGAACTCCTGGCATTGCTCTCGCTTTCCCCCCCCAACACACACACCTGCATGCACGCACACAGACACGCAAACCCTAGGTAGTTAGAATCAGCAAGTTCTACCTAAGGAAGTAGAACTCAATCATGTGGAAATCCATTATTTATAACCCAAACATTATATTATTGAACATATTAGTATAAGTGATTAGATATTTGTTCTTTTACCATTCTCTGGTTTCATTTGCTATTTATGAGTCATAGTTGAGCGTATCTATTTCTTCCATATCATGGAACCAAGAACAATGTTTAATTGACTTAATGTAATCAATTATAAATAACAATTCACATTAATTAATGAGATGTGTAGGCTTGACCCTGGTTTCCGTGACACAAATACATCTGTAAATAAATCATTACTTACCTAATTTAAATTATAATCGAAAAGCTTAAACTTTTGTTTACCATGCTACATCTTTATATAACATCTGACGTCTTTATGTGATTCATATACTATAATGACGTTATGCTTCCGCTATGTGGTTTAGGATCCTCAAATTGTAAGAACTAGACGACAAAGAAATAAGGTTGACCGCTCTGGGCTCTGCGGCAGGTTGGTATTCTGTTCTGAGGCAATCTGATCCCTTCCCCCCCCACTCTCTCCCTCTCATACCCTTCTTTTTTAAGTCCAAAAGTGATCTATGGGTGAGCGAATAAGGGAGGGCAGCTGCGGAAGCTTTCAGTGCCAGAGGTAATTAAATCAAGCTTTAAAATGTAAACATGTCATAAAACAATATCAGGCTCCACTAGTTTTAATTGATGCCCCTCTGAGTACCCCCAGGGGCCATTAATCGTGAGGGATGGACTGACGTGGAAACAATGGAGGATGGTGGAGGCAATATTAATACTCAGACCTTGAAGATATTGGTTTGAAGCGCTTGGACCACTGCAGTAGGAGGATAAAATATGCCAAAAACTCCCTTCAACTTTTCTTTCGATAAACCAAAAATAGTAGTTCAACGAACGCCGAAGATATATTTAGAGATATGACATTCGTTAAAAACTGTTTTAAAAGGTCTGAGTTCTTTTTTGTTGTGTGTTTTATTTAGTTTTTATTTTGGGCTTGAGAAGAGACAGACAATGAGCCACAAGCATGCATGCGTCATCATCATTGTTTTAAAATGGGTTCCGAAAAATTAAACCACAAAAAGCATTTTGATAAAGAAATGACTTTGTCTCCTCCTCTTTTTTTCTTTAACTTTAGAACAGGAGTAAAGTCCCAGTCCTTTGTGATTCTGTCTATTAGTTCCTGTTGAAGGCTGGGTAACATTTCACTGAGCAACGTGACACATTCTCAGGGAAACGAGCTGAGCCCTCCAGATTAGTGTCCTTCTTCACTAATTAACCACTGGTAATTAATGTGAAGGAAAGCAATCAAAAACGGCTACACCTGTCTAATTATATAGAAGTCAAACGGCACAGGATCGGATCCAAAAAATGGACGACTAATGAAGGTCTCTTGGCTGTTGGTACCTGACAACCTGTATAATTGGATTAAGGAGTAAGTCTTTTATTCATTATTATATTGTGGATGAGTAGTCCTGTATTTCTCATGGCATCGAGATACCTTTGTTGTTTGGGTATTTTTTGGATATAAAACGTTAAATGGTAAATTTGCACTATTGAATTTTTTTGTTTCTATATTGTTGTGTCTGCTGTCTGGCGGAAAGGAATTAATTAGTCATATTCCTAATCCCAATCGGTCACCCTCAGTATGACTCATTTGGAATATGACCCTATGTTTCTCACCAAAAGCTGTCTTGAACCATCTATGTTTCTACAATTGAATTTTCCATTAATCAATTCAGCCTTTTTTACCCAACCACCACATTTTGATTGTAGTCTGACTTTGGAAAAATGTGTTTCCTGAAATGCATTAAAACAATCACGTAACGACAACTCATCCAGTCAGCAGGGATGATTGCAATATAGGGGCTCAGCCTCCCACCATCTTTGCTATATGAGCCGACGATGAAAAATGTCAGGTCACAGCAGTGTTGCTAAAGTCTTGAAGACCGCTGATGAAATATCGAATGCAAAGCAATCAGGGCCACTAAAGTTCCTGCACGCCTCCTGACATTTTTTATTCACATCATGGGCTTGTCGTCCTATCCTCGCCGCCCGCAGGCTGTGAAGTCAGCCCTGAAATAGCATCCCTCTTTAGTCAACACATTCCTGCCAGCAAGAGCAATAAATAGCCCTTGTTGTGTCTGGGCTCCTCGGGGGGATCTAGAACCTTGGACCCACTTCCTAGTGAGAATCTACCGGTGGTATATCGAGGTGTCCTTAGAGGAGCCTGCCTGCAGGGGTTGCAGATATACAGTGGCTCCTCTACCCCCTCCTCCCCCTCCCCATCTCCTCCACCACCACCACCACCACCGCCCCAACTATACTCCGCTAACACATTTCTGATTTGGCTTATTTATTAGCAAACTGAGGTGGCTGCATTATATGATGCTTCATTTCTTCGTTTGTGAACTCATGGAGGTCATCAAAACAATGCCCATTGGACTGACATTTCATACAAGATGTCAGCTTTATTAAAAATGCAGGTGTATTCAAATCAATTCTGACCTAATTACAAGGTCATAAAAAGACGTGGCAATACCATAAATAAAAATGTTAAAAAACTAGCTGAGCAAATTGTCTTTTAATAAAATATCTCTTTTCTAAAACTATACTTTAATACGCGGCTCATATATTTTCCTTAACCCCCTCCAACTCGGGAAGTAACTCAAAGGACCGCCGCGTATAAGAAGCAGCGAGCCGTGATCAGCCTCGGCAGCAGCGCGCGCAGCGCCGCTGCCCTTGCTCGTGGGTTCCAGCGCGGGGGTCTCCTCCTCCCACGTGTTGTAGTGATCGCGTGTTAGACTGATGCTTGTTTTCCGTTGTTTTGATCGCCAGTGCTTGTGTGTTTGGGCTGGGCTGTGAGTTTGCCCAGTTCAGAGCCGATCGCGTGCCAAGTGTTCCCCGCGGGCCAGCTGTGCCTTGCACTCTGCTCAGCCACCGTGAACACTGAGCAGACAGACTGCTACAGGGAATGCTGTTCTCTCTCTCGCTCTCCCTCTCTCGCTCTCTCTCTCGCTCGCACTCACTGTCCCAGACACACGCGCAGCCCCCCCCCCCCCCCCCCACACACACACACACACAAACGCACTGACACGCAGACTACACGTTACGCGTACTCCATCTCCATCTCTTTTTTATTTTCATGTCTTTTTTTTCTCTCACATCCCCCCCACAGCACTTCCTTTTCCTTCTAACCCTCCCCCTCCCACACCCCCTCCTCACCCTGCCCCCCACACACACACACACACACACACACACACACACACACACACACACACACACACACACACACACACACACACACACACGCGCGCGCGCGCACGAACGCTTCCTCCCTGTCGCTTCTCTTCACACTCCTCTCCATCCTTGTTCAATCCTTGCCCTACTAGTATTATTTACGTCATCGTCAAAACATACAAGTTGGAATACTATACATGGAGAATATATGAATGCTTTATTTGAAGTGGTTTTAAACGTATTCCCTCCGTCACTGAACTACCAGCCGGATCTACCGGGTTGACCTCCTTATCGTTTAAGATTGCTACTTACTGTGGTCATATAATTATATTTTGTAATTATTTGAATACCTTTAAGGTTGGACCACTACATTTATGTCACAAAATCACTGTGGGTTATACCTAGGAAAAATAAGATGTATCTGATGTATTTATATCTGATACTATTAGCTCAAACGTGTCTAATGTCCATCCATCGTCCTAAGTGGTGTGATACATCCCCTCTGATATGTTTTTGCCACAGTTCAACATCACTCACAACACCGGAGTGCCATTTTGTTGGATTCATGGGAACATCTTAGTTTGAGAAGTCAGTGGCGATGCCTTAAACCAATTAACATTTAGCTCTAATTACCAGCCTCATTAAAGCTTCATTATTAGCATCAGATTTTGTGGCCTCCTCCCTGCACTTAATCGTTCAGCAAATGGAGCAGCTTTGAGGAGGATTACTGTTCAGATGTCAGCGCCAATGACTTCATGGAATATATGACTTGGCTGCTTCGAAGAATAACATGAGTAATGGAACTATCAATGACATAGGGTTCACTTCAACACAGAGAGGGACCCCTTTTTGAATTACTGCCTGGAATTACTACCTTGGGCGATTACAACCCTGTGATCGATCACTTCTCCCCTCAATTGCGCACCCAAAACAAGCTTGCTATGACCAAATAATTGTAGGGGGGTCTGGGGTGACCGACTCCCGGGAAATGTATTTCTTGGATTATTGTGTAAACCTGGAATTGTAGCACATTTTGAGATTTGTCTAAGGATCAAAATCACTACAAATTAGTCGCATGGTGACTGGACCATTAAATGTATTTAGATGACGATGGTTCCTTTTTGAAGTATAGGTTTGTTTGCCATTATCAATGTTTTTGTTCTATATTTATAATATATTACATTTCAATTATTTATTGGGGAAATAAATCAACACCATTGAAACAAAACACAAGGAACCTGCTGACCCACATCTCTAAATCAAAAATAGGGACATATTGGAATGATCAAAGTCACCTATCCCGTGTTTTTTAATCATGGGAATTACCCCTGGTTGATTCTTAAACAATTTTCTTTATTCCAGGAACGCATCATGTCATGTGTGGCACACAGGTAAAAAAACTCTTCGCTATGTGTCATGACCTTGAGAAAGTAAGGTGCCATTGATTGGTTGGCTGCTATTCAAAGAAAATCAAAGTAAAGGGAATTAGCTTGTGATGGACATCTAAAAAATACACAAACATGAGCTTGAATGAAATCCTCATATTTCAACCCAACAGTCCCCGCGTGTGGAGGGAATACATCATCCAAACAGAATGTATTGCTGTTGCTAAACAGCCAGGCTGGTTTACAGAGCGCCTCGCCAGGACATAGAGTTAATGTGGTGTATCACCATTCAATAAATGAGCTTCCATTACAAGCCACTTGTTCCCAGCAATCTCTCCAACACGGACTCTCTCAATTTCACCTATGTCTCTCTCTCTCCGTCTCGCTCTCTGTCACCTCTCTCCATTTCATGGCTGTTTTCGTCCAATATTTGCTTGAAAAGACAATGGATAATAACCCCTGGAATAGCAGGGGGGAGCCACCAATGGGAGCAATCAAGCTGTCTTGTCCTGGTGGCGTTCAGGTTCACTAATCAAACTGTAATTATCGCCCTGAAAAACCAATGTTCCGCTTTAATTGTTCTGATGAATGAAATATTACCAAGAGGAGCCAAGGGCCATTGCAGCCAAGCGGAATAACAGCTTAGAGCCGTAAAGGATGGTGGTGGTGGTGGTGGTGATGGTGGTGGTGGGGGAGGTGATGGTGGTGGTGGGGGAGGTGATGGTGGTGGTGGGGGAGGTGATGGTGTTGGTGGTGGTGGGGGAGGTGATGGTGGTGGTGGGGGAGGTGATGGTGGTGGTGGGGGAGGTGATGGTGGTGGTGGGGGTGGTGGTGGTGGTGGTGGTGGGGGAGGTGATGGTGGTGGTGGGGGTGGTGATGGTGGTGGTGGGGGAGGTGATGGTGGTGGTGGGGGAGGTGATGGTGGTGGTGGGGGAGGTGATGGTGGTGGTGGGGGTGGTGGTGGTGGTGGTGGGGGTGGTGATGGAGTGGTGGGGGGAGGTGATGGTGGTGGTGGGGGTGGTGATGGTGGTGGTGGGGGAGGTGATGGTGGTGGTGGGGGAGGTGATGGTGGTGGTGGGGGTGGTGATGGTGGTGGTGGTGGTGGTGGGGGTGGTGATGGAGTGGTGGGGGGAGGTGATGGTGGTGGTGGGGGTGGTGATGGTGGTGGTGGGGGGAGGTGATGGTGGTGGTGGGGGAGGTGATGGAGAGGTGGGGGTGGTGTTGGTGGTGGTGGTGGTGTTGGTGGTGGTGGTGGTGGTGATGGAGAGGTGGGGGGTGGTGGTGGGGGAGGTGATGGTGGTGGTGGGGGTGGTGATGGAGTGGTGGGGGGTGGTGGTGGGGGTGGTGATGGTGGTGATGGAGAGGTGGCAGTGAAGGTGACACACGCGAGAAGATGAGTCAAAGAATGGCAGAGAAAAAAAGAAAAAGAGAGAAGAAAATAGGGTTCAAAAGAATGTGAAATAGCGCGGGAATGATTGAAAGACCTAAAGACAACATTAAGGCAATGGAAGGGGTACGTTGGTCAGTTTGATCACATCCGAAATTCGGATGATGACATTTTCTCGCAAAGTATGATGAAGGATTACCGGGGTGACACGCCCGGCAAGAGAAGAGACCTCCAATGAGTTCCACGCAGCAGAGGCAGTGTCAAAAACGACAGTAGTGGTTGACTGCGAGTGTGAAGGAACAGATTAAACATGGCCAGCAAATGTGATTTTTCAAGAAGACCCTGTGGGTATGTTGAGGAGTCAAGCTGAACAGAGCTGTTGTGTAGGATGGATGGAAGGCTTGGATAGGTTCAGTTGGAGGCACCTTCAACCAGACGAAGGCTGGGATGTCTGACATGTATAGGTCTTGTGCCCCGTGCTTGAGTTATGACGAACCGCACTGAGAATACGTATAGTTATTGTGGGACAAGATAAGTTGTTGTGTTGAATAATAAACCAAAAAACAATAGCTGTCAATAACATCAGATCTGGAAAAACACAAAGATCAGAATTTTAAATGTGATTCCAAGAGCCAGGGTAACAAATGTTGCTCATTGCGTGACAGTACTCCCCAAACCCAGTGGTTATACGAGTCAATTATGGAGCACATGCAACTGGTCCTGAAAAACTATTCTCTATGTTACATTATTCAGCTCTGTTGAATCCATAATTGATTTGCCCTTAAAGAGCACCAAGCAGTGCCACGGGGAGCGCTCAACAAGGAAACTGCTACTGAGGCATATCCCTTTTAAAAACACAGGCGTGGGATTGGATAACCAAGTGGGCTGGCTTGTTCGATTCCAAGCTACAGGTCCTCCTGGGTTGGATTGCACTCCACAGCTCAGTCCAGCTGAGGACCAGCCTATGGTAAAGAAAAACTGCATGTTGGCGTAGTTTTAACTTGCTGTTGCCGTCAGCCAAGCCTTCTATCAAGGATTCCTTTTTACGTTCAAACATGCGCTGCATTCCCAAAAGGTTAAGAAACCGTTGAATGATTGCATGAAATATGATGAGGTCATCAACAGAAGGAATATAAATGTGAAAAAACAAATAAAGATAAAAAATGTCTTATAAATAATACAGGTATTTGGGAGACCGACTCTGGGAGTGAGGAGTAGATCTACCAGTGGATCACGATACTACCTTCTGGTCACCCTTGGCCTACGATAACATTACTATGTACAGGCTATTGAAACACCTGCAAAATAAGTATGAGGGACTTTCATCATTGGTGTGTACCCACCATGTATGCATGGGCTGATGCGTATGAGTGTGCCACCACATCCAACTCCCAGTCAGGATACACTTGTGCGAGGGCCGATCCCGTGCGGACAACAACGACCCAGGTCCACCTATTTCAACGCCTATTTCAGTACTAATTAAAGACAGGCAGTCTTTAATAATTAAAGACAATCAGTCTTTAATTAGTTTAATCTCAAGCTGCACCCCTGCAATTGAAGAGATGGACCAAACACACAGTGATACTTCACCACGGTGCTATCGGGACGGATCTCCTCTGCGTCCAGCTAAGACCTCTATCCGGCTAAGCTCTTTGGACGGCGGCTCTGCCGACCTCATGCTTCGCCATCACCTTCATCAGTGCCCGGTTTTGTGGGCATGTGATTGTTCAGTTTTTTTTTTTCTCTCGTGGATTGGGGCTCGCGTCGTTTTATCTGGCGCGGAAGGGCACTCACTTTCTTTTTCCTGTGATGCCTTCGTTTTTTTTTGGAACGGATGTGATGCTTCCGTTTTCATTCGCCATAATTCACCCCTGAGTAGCAGATCCAAACTCTCTCCAGCTAAGAGGGCTGTTGGCAGCTCGGGTTGACTTCAAACAGTGGGTGCAGAGCCTGTAGGTGGAGCATCGAGAGTGAGACGAATGCTAAATAGGGAACATCGGAGAACAAATGTGTTTCTTGTCAAATCAAACAAGTTCCGCCTAATACGCTTTGTCCTTGGGGGGCCTTTACATATGCAGCATTTTGGCTGCAGTGTTTCCAGTAATGTCGCCTAAACGGTTATGCATGGAGGCACAACAAAGTCCAAAGCCCTTCTGGTATCGTCCAATTATATTACGTCTGATTCTATTTCATGTGACTCAGGGAAAGAAGTTCACTTTTATTGATGAAGGCTTTTCTAACCCCTCTTTCAAACGTTTTGCAGACATATATATTAAAAAAATAATAATGAGCTTTGCAAAATGCCAAAAGGGTGAACTCTTTATTTTAAGATACCCCAATATAGTACAAATGCCTCCATTATCCCAATTTCAAGGGCAATTTGAATTATGTTCAGGGGCAACATGCCTCCCTTAATTTCTGACCCTGGTGTGAATATGATGTGAGTGAAGAAAAGGAACAGTAAAGAGCAACAAAACGTACAAACTTCAAAATTCTTACTGGGCTGTTTTTGGAGAGGGCATGTCCTTCTTCTTATCAGCAGTCCACCTGAGCCATATAGTCCCTATCAGTGGGCCGTTATCTGTGTGGCCTCCTTATTAAACCCTGGCACTATGAGAGCTACCTCAACGTTATCAGCGCCTATCCTCCTGGGGAGCAAGGCCTGCCCTCGGGGGGCCACCACAGCCTCTACTGACCCCCGATTGAAACCTTTATCCCCCCCACCCCACCCCATCTGCCCAACTCCATCCAAGCCTTCTGCCACCGATTCCCCCATTTCACTTGTCCATCTTTCTCTCTTTATTTATCTCATGGTTTGGTTCTTTTAGGACCAAGAGGACAGGGCTTTTGTGTCGTAGCCAGGTATGAGGCAATATCAAATTTTTCTCTTTGAAGTGAAAAACACATTTGATAGGCTACTTTTTTTCACTACTCCTGAATAGTGGCCTTTATTTGAAGAGCAATGCTTATGAAACAATTCTGCCATTTAATAATTTTTATTGTGTATTCTTTCCAATTTTTTTGCCCTTTTATTTTATTTTATATTATTTATTTTTGTGGCAAACAAAATCGACTACCTAACGTCCAGAAAAAACAATCAGAACAATCAGAAACGGAAATTGTCCTGTTATGCACAACACATTCACAAGCGAACACGATTTTTCAATGCAAGGTAACTGAAACAAGCAGAAGATGATGACACTAATCCGTTTTTTATCTCTGAAAAGTGTTGAACAATAGTTGCTCTTTTCATTGAACTTTGGAGGTTGCCATACACTTCTGAATGCCTTACAGGCGGCGAAATCGCACACCTAACAGTTATTAAAATTGACAAGTAAATGACGATATCAGGGCTGTTGAATCTAACGTCTGTGTCTGATGAATAATTGTCTGGGGAGATACATGCTCCTAAATGCGTAGTGACTTATGCTAATTGACAGCCTTAAGTGGCTTCACAGTAGCTAACAATGGTGTCCCAGGTAGCTAGGGGCTATAGCATAGCAAATAAACAAATAAGACGCAGTGGAGAGTTTGTGGTGGCACAAATTAATGGAGTAGAACGAATAACATCGGCACTAATGAAAGTTGACAGGCAAACGCCCCCCCCAAGTCAGGTTGTTCTAATAGCTCAAACATTAGGCATAGAAAATCTTACTCTGTTATGTGATACACACAACATGCACACACACACACGCACGCACGCATGCACGCACGCACGCACGCACGCACGCACGCACGCACGCACGCACGCACGCACGCACGCACGCACGCACGCACGCACGCACACACACACACACACACACACACACACACACACACACACACACACACACACACACACACATACACACACACACACACACACAAAACCAACAACATAAAAAAAAAGAAACAATAGAAAACCTTAAACATATAATGTAGCCTATGTTTTAACGATTGACATGAACTGTAATTGTCTCACTTTCTAAACCAGTGTTATGGAGTCTGGCGACTCGCATCGTACTGAAAGCCGACGCAATCACCTTACCTCCTTAAACTGCTGTTAAACATCTTCCACATCCAGTTGTGTTGAGACAACCAGCAGGTGCTAATTTAGAATGAGAATTACACTTAATTAATTATATTGTCGCAAAATGATGTTTTCTCCTAATTAACAACTGTAGAACCGGATTTTGTCATTCATTAGACACACAAGAGTGCAGTAATTATATTTACAACACAATCAGGGTCCTCCAAATGTGTTGAGTGTGTTAAACAAAACAGATTGGTGGTTGTAATACAAACCACAGCTCCCTAATAGACGGTTAACTCCTCCGATCTTTAACCCGTATATAAAAAGAGTGCATAAGTATTGTTTTCTTCTTTTTTCTTCTCTTGCCATACCTTAAATATCACTGTTATTATGGTAACTCAAGTGGTGGAGGCAGCATGGACCTGTGTGTGTGTGTGTGTGTGTGTGTGTGTGTGTGTGTGTGTGTGTGTGTGTGTGTGTGTGTGTGTGTGTGTGTGTGTGTGTGTGTGTGTGTGTGTCTGCGTAATGTGGGGAGGGGTTCAAGGGCAAGTTGCAAGGTGGGGGGCGTGTCAGCGGTGTCATTTAGACCACACCCCTTTGTCACCACTATCATAACCCTCTTATCATCCCCCAGCTGTGCATAGCCGGGTTGTGGATGTACAGCGCCCCCTAGCTCCTACCTCCCGCTCCCTAGCTCCCTAGCCCCCTAGCCCCTACCCCCCGCTCCCTAGCCCCCTAGCTCCTACCCCCCGCTCCCTAGCCCCCTAGCCTTGGGGGCTAGGGACCATATCTCCTGTTTCATTTGACTCAGTCATCCATTCACAGGGCTGTTATTTCTCCATCACTTCACTAGGATGTCTCTGTGGGAGGCTCCTCCCCCGATGGAGACGGGCCTCACTCTCTATGTGTGCATCACAGACAGACAGGCAGATTAGAGACAGGCCGTTCGTTAGGCGTGAGGCAGGCAGAGTGATGAGCTGACAGCTGTTGAAATGACAACGGCACTGCCTTCGATTGACGTGAACCTCATAAACGTGCTTTGGAGAATAAAGCTCTTGTTTAACAATGATCAACACCTTCTTGAACCATGAATTACTATATATTGCCTTCAGAGCTATCTGTGCAAGACCTCTGTGATGCAAGCAGAATTGAAAGAAAGAAATACTATCGTACTACATAAAGAAGAGTACAGAAACACCATGTAGGACTTATATATTGCTACTTTTTGCTGTGTTCCTATTTTCTACACCAATGAATCCAAGATCTCTGCACATCGCTAACAATAAATAACAACCGATAAGTCTTTAGTCATCAAACTATTCTTCGTTGCGTTCACCTCGAAGGAACTCCTTTCCCACGACCCCTCTTCCTTAGAGACCACTCCCATCCCACTTCAGCCCACTCACTAGTTTGTGTTTCTTTTTAGTCTCTCAGCATTTCCTCTGCCTCTTCCTTTCCTTAACACCCATTATACAAACTTTTCACTCAAAGCTTTAAGGCAGCGTAAACACAAGAGCAGGACCGCAGAGAGCATCGCTTCGCCTCTACTGTCCGCTGAAAGGTGAAGATGAAAGGATGTGGTTCCTTAGCGCTGCCAAGGAAGCCACACTTTGATGATCCTGTATAGGGTTGACCTTCACCCGACCACCTGTTTTTGCACCAAGCCCTTTGTTCTCGTGTTAAGACCTCATGGCGGTACCAAATGAGCACGGAAGCCGGGGAAGGTGTAAATCAATTACTGACCTAGCAACACGGTTAGCACACAAAGAGTGCGACCGCATACGAACCACAAGACAATGGACACGAGTAAAGCTATAGCCTGGCTATGGCAGGCCTAGAAGGAGATTTGTTTGCAACACAAGACCAGGTAGAATCTCAACAAAACTTGGATTTGTTACAACAAAGCACATGTTACTGTTGCGTACATGTGCATGCTGCACTTTGCAGAGGAGAAGGCACTGTGATAAATACAAATTGCTAACACAGGGAAAGAACATGGCACTGACCTACATTTTCCCTAGCTGACTATTATTTATGTGTTTATCATAGCCCGGTGACGATTGGGCAAGGTATCCCTTCCTCCATCACGTTCTTCTGGTTGGGAATGGAAATATAACCAAGCTGCAATCGCTCCATATGAGTTTTCAAGAAATTCATACATGGTTCATACGTCTCTTGATTGAGTGCCGTCATGTCAAAAAAATAAGTAATACACTCAACTCACACTATATATGCCTTAACCATGCTGCGCTCCTTCTCGGCCCTACGATGACAGCAGGACATCATTTCACGGCCTAATGTGAATCCTACCCGGCAACTATGTCTCACCCCTGTATCCGATTAGGGGGACAATCATCTCCTTCCACTGTGTCAAACCGAGTCGAAGGCTCCTGCGAATGGACACGCAGCCCCTGTGTCAGCCGGCTCAGAACGGAAGAGGAATATTTATAAAGGCGAGAGAGGGTATATAGTGATGTTTAATTCATGGGATCCAGACGAGGACTCTACTGACCCTGGTCGCTTAGAGACCGCCGCTCCTATGGGGTTTATAACCCCCTCATTAACACTTTCACACCGAGACCCCCGGAAGGTGTCAGATGTTTCCGTACATGGGTGTGCAGTCCAACACCCTTGCGTGCCGGTTTTTGAGGCTCGACGAGACTTATTATTTCTGAATGTTTCGCTCACCCAAGTTGTTTGACGTTCATGTGCTGTTTTATTCAACTGGTGTGTTCATATTCACTTTTTGTGTTTGTCTGCAATAACTTCTGCGTGTGTGTGTGTGATGGTGTATGTGTGTGTGCATGAATTAGATAGCCAGTAACATATCCCGCCGTTGACTGGATGTCTGTCTTCTCTCATCACACACAGCTCCCCTGGCACTTTCTTCTCTGCAGACCAAGGCGTTAAAATCAAATGAATGCAGTGAATGACTCCCAATTGCCGTCCCCTAGTCAAATATATGAAAGATGGGCACGTGCATCACATGGGTAATGTTACAAACATCGTTGATACAAATGTTTCATGGACAAATGCACAGTAATTTATAATGACCATGAAGGAGCGTGAATCATCCCTACAGGTGTCATATTCTCTGCCCGAGGCTGTGTAGAAATGAGTGATATTCTACTTGAGCAGCCACATACCCCGTGCCCACTTGACAGACCCTCCGCTATTCTGAGAAAAATAAAAACAGAATTGTATATTGGAATTAGTGTCTTTATGTTGGGTGCCATCTGGCAGCTAGCTGAAATCAGTCTGAAGAAACTGCATTGACCCTCAGTGTATCTCCACAGTTGGAGCGGAAAGCTATTTTCATTAACTGGCGTAGAAGTATGACATGCCTCCTTATCTCATATGCATTCACAATTACAAAGCGAGGGAGTTGGACTGCCTCATCGATGGATGTGGTTCCAGATTTCATGCACACCCGCAAATACAGACGCGAAAGCAATGAACCAGTCATCATATCAAGGCATTATTATTTTTTCTCTCTCACTGTTTAGTTGGGAGTCCTGGAACTTATCTGCTTAAAAAGAACACGGATAATATTAACACATCCAATATAGAGTATTATTGCAATGCTATTAAGGAATTAAATCACGGTTCTCCACATGATAGTGTCACGATCTGTGAGCTTTGCTTATAATTGGTTATTTGTTTAGAGTTTTCCGCACCGGGTGTGAGCTAGCTAGCCACGGCTAGGAGGTGACCGCAGCTAAACCTCAGGCCACCCCTGTGATTTGGCCACCCCCCTGGCCCGCAGGGTCACAAGGCGCCCGTGGGTGCTAAAGATGCTAAGCCCCCAGGCTTCATGTGTGCGCGTGTGCGGATGCGCTCTCCCAAGGTGGTTCACCCGCAGTACCATCCAGTGATTTGTATGAGGTTGCCGGTCATTAGGATATAATTCATTTCACACCCCTCTGGAAGCTCTAGGATACTGACACGGTTAACGCAGTTGTGACTGAGTACAATTGTTGGAGCTTGTTTTTAAATGTACGCTCGCTCACGTATGTCAAACATGGCAACCCCCATATTCATATTCCTCGCATTTCAACATGGAAATGTGAGACGCAACCAAGGCGGCCCTCTTAGAGGCTGGCTAGAGGGTTTGCTTGAGTGGATATTTGAATTTTGTTTATGAGCAATGCTCAGCCAGCCGTTTCATTCGCACTAAGGTTAAACTGCTAATTTGTGCATCCAATATGGCTATCCTAAAGATTAGTGTGAATGGCTTTTTATTTCCCCCTGAACATTCCCGACTCATTTCCATAATATTTTACTGCCTTTTGCATGGCCGAGCACTGATAAAAAGAGCTGACAAAATAATTAGGCACAAAAGACTCCTCTAATTTCTGCCTCATTAACTTGGTGAATAAAATATATATCATCGGATACCAGGGTATCTAATGGGATGACGGAGAAAAAGAGAGACAGTGTGAAAGAGGTGTGGGTTGTGTTGGTGTTGATAAATGTTGATGAACAATTCGAAAATTCACAGATTTTCAGAAGTGAGGCATTGAGTTTGTATCAATGTATGTGTTGTATATTGTTCTTTCTGTCGTACACTATTATGTCTGTATTTGCACATGCATCGACATTTGCGTCCTCCTATGTAATTATGACTTAGTTAGGTGTTCATAATGAGGCTTGGCAGAATCATTTGTTTGAGTTCAATCAGTGAGGATGATTTGCCTGTAAAACACAAAGATCCCTGTGCTTGCATGAATGAATATTGCTTCCTTAAACAATACAAACCTTTCTGTTGGTCTCATCAATAACACGTTACATTAAGGGTTCATTTGTTAATCAGTAACTATCCTTTTTGAATGCATTAATAAGCATTAACTAATAGTTAACTAATGGTAATCATTTATGTCTGATAATGATGGTAATGGTGTTCATGTTACAATATGAAAACCGTGTTTCGTTTTGTAGTTCAGTTTTTGATATAATTAAAGTTACTCTGGTGGCAATGGCAGATCATATGAAATCCTGCTTTTTAATGCTTATTATTGCATTAACTAATGTTATTGAATGGCTGTGTTGTGAATTTATCAATTTATCAATCAACAAAACCATCAGAGCTCTTTATTGATTCTGAGAGCAATACACTGGTATTAAGAGGAACTTCTAAGCCCTTGTTACTCTTCTGGGGGGTGGTTCTGTATATTAAACCAATGAGAGAGGATGCTACTATGGATTCTGAGTTCCTTCTTGCCCAATGGATGTCCTCTTGAAGGGTAATCGATAAGCCTGAACTTTGTGAGTAAAACGCCTCTGGATCGATAAAAGTGTGTGGCAGTGATTCAACCGACATGATTACCTGCACCCCACAAAGCAATGTGGGGTGTCAAATGGTTCTAAGAAATGGCTAAGGGGGTTGAATGCATAAGGTTCAGCATTTCATTGAATTGAATCCTATAAATGCCTGTTGTAATCATGTTCTATGTGATTATGCATGACGGGTTTCTCTACAGACGTGTTTTCCATTTTCTCGTATTTTTCGTATGGCTATGGTCTACAGCAGCGAAGGTCACCCTGACTCAAACTGTTGGACGTGATCTGTCCCGATGCACCATTCTTACTCTTCGTGCTCGTCTCTCTGTGTTCTCCCCGCCATGCTCCAACAAACACAGAAACCGCAGGTAGCAGCAGAAAAAGCTGCTGTGCTAGGAAGGTGTTAAGGTGCGGCTGGTGATGGTGTTTGAGTTCAGTGACATCTGTGCTGATGAGATGCAAATAGATGCATGCATGTTTACACATCGTTAATTCCGAGCCGTCACTCACCGCGGTCTCTTGAGAAGGTAGAAATTCTCCAAAAAATGGGAAAAGAAGATAGAATTTAGAGATAAATGGGCAATGGAATTGAAAGTGTTGGTTGGTAAGTGATGAAGTTACTACTGTACTAAGATTAAAGGGATAGGTTGTAGTGAAATGAATATAAAGTGGCAGAAAATAAAGACATTTTCGGAAATACTGTTCTTGGTTGCATTGCCATTTCTGAGGTCTTAGGTTTTGGTTGCACATTAATGGAATACGGGAAACTAGATACAGTTAACTTGAGGACAAATCTGAAAAACAAAGAACCAGAGAAAACAGTTTTAAAAACTGCAGAAGACCATGCAATGCTGCTGAATCACATCATAACCGGTATAGCAGTTCTGAGATTGCTGAAAGTCACCCATGGAAGGTAGCTGGTGATGCTGGGACGATGCATATCATTAGGGTCCCAACAGACAGCAGCGATACGCAGGGCAATGCGCTGCTGCTTCTTTATTCGCTGTTTTGGGAGTTTGCAACATTGCCGATGGAAGCGCGAGGGAAAAGCAGGAAATTAAATCCAACACGATTCTGCGGGTGGTCACTGAATGTAGATACTTAAATCACATGGTTGAAACACACAACGCACCGCATGCACATTCACACAAAGTGATTAAAAGTTCAACGTTTGTCCCTCTGCGTTCGCAGCACCGTAAGTCTAAGCACCGATCCAAGCTATCCCCTGATCACTTTGCGGCGGCACACTTTGGTCGTGTCCAATACAAAGCCAATGGGGCGCTTTGCTTTACCACATTTGTTCTGGTCCGGTGGGGTGGCCCCGTAACTCCCTGCCCGGCCCTGTAATGGGTGGATGGAGGATGCCGGTGTCTGAAGACTGTAGAGTTTGAGGTTCAACTCCTCTGCAGATGGTCATCATGCTACTTTCTTCTCCCAGTTGGGAAAGGGATGGGGCTGGAAACTTAGGGAACAGTGGAAATACTCCAGAGGTCAGGGGTACTGGTCAGTTCCAAAATACTTAAGATGTGGAGATCTTTTATGAACTAGAATGTCTGAATGGAAGATATAGGAATTACCGGTATATTAAATGTGAGTTATATTAAATAGTAAAAGGTTCCTCTTTACCTGTTTGAATTGGCTTTTTGTATCTAGTTTATAACTGACACTGTGCTGCTAGTTGATCAGAATATTTTCAAATTTAAATAAGTCATCGGTCTTACATTATTAAATATGTAAAATCATCTTGCAGAAATTATGAGGTGCCCACGAAGGACCAATTCAAGTTTTGTCTGGACTCTAAATGAGAGAATATAAGTGATGTTGCAATTCCTCAGAGCCCTGTGATGATTAGAAGTGGGAGTTTGAAGTGAGGTATTAGTAAACTGAAATGTAAATTGACCTAAAACAATCCAATTTTCTTTGAAAAACAAGTGAAAACAACAAAATAATTAAAACCTAAACTTGATCAATGATCAGATTCTCAGTGACACGTCAAAGTCGGTAATGTTAACATTTATTTACTTTGACAATTTTCTCTACATTTCTCACATTGTGTATGCAGACATATATGTATCTTTGTTTGCAATTTCTTCTCATTGAATAAATGACACATTTTGGATTATTATTACTCTCCCATATTTGCTTTGACACACATATCCCGCCAGGGATTAATAAAGTACATCTCATCTCATCCATCTATGCAGCATATAGGATGCTGAAAATAATACCGAAACAATTGATTAAAAGTTCAAAACTATTCTCACAAAACTCCCCACCATTTCTGATGGATTGCTCTGCAATTCTCCCACGGAGAGCGCGTAGAGAAGGTGCCCACAGGATCAACCCCTCAGACAGTCTCCGTGATGACACTCCCGGCTGCGGCGGTGACAGACACAGGAAGAAGACAGAAGCAGAACAATAATAAATAGAACAAGTTTGTGTGTGTGTGTGTGTGTGTGTGTGTGTGTGTGTGTGTGTGTGTGCGTGTGCGTGCATGCATGTGTGCGTGTGGGAGAGAGAGAGAAAGAGAGAGAGAAGGAGTGGGAGTGGGAAAGATAAGGATAGAGAATCTGTGTGAACTACAAGTGAGCTGACAGGTCGGCATCAGATGCAAATGAGGGAGCAGCAGAGTTCACCCAGGGGTCACCCTGACAGGAAGTCAGAGCAGCAAGCAGAATCATGGGGGGATAAATGGAGACTCCAGTAAGCAGACACACACACACACACACAACTCGAGACAAGGTTGTTAGAAAGACATCGCCGCGGTTGGGGAGAAAAGTTCCACCACTCGTTACTCTTCAAGGATTGGATCAAAACTGTACCGGCTCATTTGACAAAAAACCAAAGCATATTATGGCACAACCTTTTTGGTTTTTCACCTGTGACAAAGTTTGTAGTGCTCTTCTAATCGTAAAATGTGTCGTAGCATATCAATAATACATATGAATGAATGAACAATGAATATTAGTGGTAAATAATGGCTGGCATTTTCTTGGATGCATGGGAGATAGGATCTTGCAAAGAATATTGGCCTCTGAATGAATTATCCTCCTTGCCCTTACCCTTACCCTAATATGAAAGTCAAGAGTGCAGGATTTTGCTTTTATGATAGGCAAGAGAAAGCACAGAAAACAATGCATGGCATGGCATTAATAACCCACCAACAAAGATGGCAACATCTACTGCCGTGAAGAATTGTTCACTCCCAATCAATCAGGCTCCTTGAACACATTACTTTATGCCAATAACGATGCAGAGGAACCAGCGATTTGATGACTGGGAACATTAAGATCTCAGATGATTGTTGGATTGAGTGAATGTATGCATTCCTTGTATAAAATAATTCTGGCTAAGAAAGCAATGCATTAAAGGGATATATGAGTGTTAGATAAGGGCTGTGATAGTGTGGGAGAGAATTATCATTTTCAAGGTTATTTTTCTAAGATTAATTTGCATTCATTCGCACAAACAAATTATTGTGCATCTTTGCTGAATATTTACGCCTTCCATTTACTTTGCATTCACGGTCAATATGACATTGATTACGTGATAGATTTTTACTTCAGTAAATCCTAGAAATGCGTCAACTCTGTTATTCTACAACAGTTCAACCTTTGAACAGTCCGTTCAAATTAGCATTGATTTTAGAAGTCAACTTCTATTATTAGTTTGAAGGAGGATGTATAGTAAATCTTAATTTGTTAGGTAATCAATACACTTTTTATTTAAATTCACATTGATTGAAAATATCATGTATATCGTTGTAGAAACTGAGCAATTATTGTATGTAAAATTGTACGTGTTTTATAATTACACATTTGATCAATGGACTTGAACACTATCTAGATGGAATTATATATGATATATCTTGCATAAAATACACCTTGAGGGAAAAATAATAATGATTGAAATAAAATAATTGAGAAAATCAAGGGGCTAACACTATCATTAAAGAAAAAGCATCAACTCTCAACATTCACATGAGCTCGAGACTATGGTTTTTGTGACAAAATCGCTGGAAACGAGGCTGTGAAAGGTTTTAAAATAATTGTAATGTGAGGTTCAGCTTGAGTTGAATTTGGAAGACTTTGGCAGAGCTTCTCTTTTTCCGTTACCCATCTCTGTCTCTCGCTCATGGTTGCGAGTAGGCTACTCAATATGCTAAATGTGAACTGAAAACACTGAGGGCTGTGAATCTGTCCATCTGAATCGAATCACAAAAACATTGGTGTTGTCACATTCTAAATTAATAACCGTGATCAGAAGAGTACAACATCACAAAAATGCTTCAGCTCATGTTTGAGATCATTTCAAAATCATCCGCTCGATATGTGCCAAAAAATTCTCCTTAAAAAGCTGTCACCATCAGAAGCTGTCACCATCAGACAAACCTGACACATTTCACACTCATGCTCTAAATTGCATTGGAGCTCATGTGTTTACAAGTAAACAACCTACATTCAAAATAAAAAATAACGAACTAGAAAGGACTCAAAATGCAAGCCAAATTAAGTTATGGAAGGTTACCCCTCAAGAAAACCCAATGTTTTCCTCAGGCTCGATTAATTGTGATTGAGAACTCTATTCGCTAATGATGCCTTTTTAGGACTACCCACTCCTGACCATATTCAAATACATGTCTGTTATTCATACAAAACACACATTGATTGGAGCCCTTCCAAACAACGACAGTGTATGTTTAAAGCTACCACCACTCAAAAGAGAAGGCACAGATAGGACGGCGGTAATCTTAGAGACAGAGTACAGACTAACCATGTAGAGTCACGGCGAGAGGAGAAACAGCACACCTTCATTTCCTCATTGATTAACCCCGCTAATGTGCTAATCTAGCCGGTTACAGTCTCTCTCTGCTGGCCTCATCAGCAGCCCATTAGCTCCTCTGCGGCCCACGGCAATCCATCATAACAGGACAGATACGCTCATCTTTTCTCCTTAATGCGGAAACACGCCACTGCCCCTTGAAGTCAATACGGCCCCTCATGCGGAACTAGGGTGGCCCCTTCAACAATCGATACACAATGGAGAAGGGTATGGCGGGAACACACATGGATGCCCTTTGGTTTTCGGAAATAGTAAAGAGAGAAATATGGAATCGGTGGGATTAAGCAGTGAGTGAATTCCCCATAAGCTAAAATGACTCTAACCTCGAGTGACCCCGTTTGTTTTGTCGCCGACCTTTTCATTGTTTTAGACGACGCAAAGGTCGCTCGTTGTGTGATTCGTATGCGGTTATAAGTGGCGTCGGATCCTTAAGAATCTTGTTTCGTGGTTTTGAATAATGGTGATTATTTTGTTGTTTTGACATACCACCCCTCACGTCCCTGGGCAGCAGAGTAAAATACCAAGATGAAATATAAACCATTATTATAATGACACAAATTGTATTTACTGCAACATGATAAATATCACATCTGATAATTGGTCCACAATCTAGGAATAAAAACGCATACAATAGAAAAACATTGTATTGCCTTATGTAGTTAAGACACAAACCTTCTGTTGGATGCACAAGTTCAAATCCAACTGCCAGATGGTGGGATTTGCTGGCCCCTGGAGTGGTGAATCAAATGTTGTGCCACCCCTGCCTGAAATGTAAAATGTTTTTTTTTTATGTATTGTCAGCTTCCCCTAACCAGCCGTCTCTAGGATGAAAACTTTTTTCTCCCTCAACACCTACTTTCGGTGTAAATAAGCATTACCAAGAGTTTGGTGGATACGTTGAATTACATTCTTTAACGTTCTATATAATCATCTACATTTCTCCCATTTCGCTGGTTTATCAAAATTTAGCTAATAATGTAATTGTTGTCAGTCCTGACGATAGTTGCATAAGGTGGCCTGGCAGTCAATAACACAACCAGAGATATGAATATGCCCCACCAATATGAAAACACAAACTAACGCAAAAACACAATCAACCCAAACAGGAAATGGTTACCCACTGTCACTCTGAAGGTGAAAGAATTGACCGTCTGGACGATTTCAAAACCAACACAAAGAGCAAGAGAGGCCAACATTTTGTTTTGCCCTTACTTTGGCAATTCCTTTGATCATGTACTGCTGAGTTGAGAGCGAATCCAAAGTGATATCACCTAATTGTCATGGATTAAATTCCACATAAAATGTGTTCCATTACATGACTCATTGTTCTTAAACGGCTCTTCCTCCTCAGTGCAGCAACCAAATGAAATTACACTGTACATTCCCTGTTTGTCGGTTCATTGAGTAATCTTCTACCTACCCTTTGTGGTTTGACTTAATTGTGGTTTGGTATCAGTTAGTGTATTCTTATTTGGGGCGCATGCCTTTGAATCACAATACCCACACTCTGATTCAGTGAACTCCATCGCCAGCCTACGTATCACCTTCTCCTGTTCTCAGTCACCGTCATCCCTACCCTGAGTACAATGCAAAAGTATCTTCCCTACACTTTAAGCGGATGAGTGCTCTGGATAGTCATGTGTTAGCGATGAATCTGTTGCACTATAAAGGCACAAAATAGATACAAACACTTTTATAGGTAGTTTTGTAGGTGATCTCTGCTGCATACTGTATATAATAGTGTGAAATGGCTATTTAAAACCTGTTGCACTAGCACCTTGAATATACCGTTCACATCAAACCTCTCAAAACCAATCCACTCCCAGTTTGAACATGCCTTCAAATAGGACCTTGATTTTGCTGTTCCGGGATTAATTAAATTCAGTAGTTGGATAATTTACAAAAGAAAAGGTATTAAATACTAAACTTGCAAACAATTTTCTAAAACATGCGGGGAGGAAATGAGCCCTCCCCCCTCCCCCCACTTTCCCCCTCAGGACAGCAATAAAGTAGATGCAAATTGGTTTGAAGCATCCTTCATATTTTGAAAAAGGAATCCTCCTTGGTGTGGAACCATGTACTGAGAGGTAATTTGAAACTCTAGGACTCCCAGAGGACTCTGGGTATAATTTCTAATCAGTAGCAGATTCTCGCCTAATAGTGTCCAGGTGGACTCTTCAAGCTAGATTTCCCACAGAGAGACCGACATGATTGAAAAATCAGTGCAGCTTTGACAGAGCCATGTTCGAGTACATACGACAAAAAAAGTTCTCAAATTACATCACTTCTCCCTCACTTACAGACGTTTGTGAATCAAATGTTATTCCCAACAACATTAGAACTTTTGGATGTGCTTTCACTCTTTTCATCAAGAACATTTGAATACAATAATCTAAATTAGTGCCTAAATGCACATTATTCAGTGTGCTTTTTCCGAAAAAGCACTAACAGTCTGTTTCTGATCAGAACATACGACAAAATCTTTATCTCTGTTTTCCAAAACTTCTCCCAAAGTTTGGAGAACTGTAAGGCATGGCTTGTGGCTGGGGGTGTGAACTTTTGGATAACTGTATATGAAGATATATGCTAAATTCATGTTGAGAATAAACATGAGAGTGCGCAGGACAGGTTGTGCACCTTTGCCTTTCACTCGCCATCTGCTGACACCACAGCTGAGCTAACACTCTCTCTCCGTTGGCTGGTTCCTCCCTAGGACAAATTACAAACACCAAATTCACCATACTGCTGGAAATTGTGTCACAGCTGTGTTTGTCTGGTGGCATGTTGAATTTGACTTTGACATTTCTTCTGCACACATATTATTTACACATTGACATGTTGACTTCTGAAATACAGCTGGAAGCATCTGCGGGGCCTGGGAAAGATGGTGTTTTCTGTCTTTGACCCTTTAATACAATTGAGAACCTGTCATTTATATATGGTTTCATTTTCTTACTCTATTCAATTATGGGTTATGGTAGGCAAGTCATAATTTGTGGTAAATGTGAGTATAAATATGGATAAAAAGTTAATCACTGGTTGTTTTTCTTTTTAAGTTTCTATAAAGCTTTATGGTTGAGATCATGGTCACCTAATCGTCACATGGTGAAATTGAAACATACCCCCTATTGATGATTGATTGGTTGGTTGTTTTATATGAAGACTTGACAGTAGAAGGCTCAATATGAAATCCCTGTTTTGCCTGCATCATCACTGTGAAACAATAATTTCTTAATCCATTTTGCGCTTATTTAGTTTAGGCCAATAGGCTGTTTAATACATACACATTTTAATTCTAGATCACATAGAGAAGAGCTTGAATTGAGAGTGTTTACTCCAGAAATAGACAGTTATCGACAATGGCTCACACAGCTGGCTGTGAGCCATTGTAAAATTGGGGGAAAGGGGGGGGGGGGGGGGGGGGGGGGGGGTTGGAGCGGTTGAGGGGTAGGACAGCCGACACCGCCAGGAGAATACACACAATACTGGTCATGCTTGACACAAAAGCACACACACAGAAACACACACTAATACGCGCAAGCTCATCGACACAAGCTCGGGCGACAAACACACACACACACACACACACACACACACACACACACACACACACACACACACACACACACACACACACACACACACACACACACACACAGACGCAGTCCTGCCAGCTGTCAGATGCCAAAACACGCGGCGATTTATCATCGAGATAAATGCGTGTTTTTTCAGGGTCTGTCATCGGCTCTTCCCCTCACCATGAGACAAGGGACATCCTTGGAGATGTTGTCGTTATTGAGTAGCCGCTTGACTCGCGGCAGAAGACATCACCGTTGGGAGCGAGAGCTCTCTGAAGAAGACCCTGGGCGTTCTCTGAAGAGGCCGGGTTGAGGCACTCGTGGCGCCGGGAGAGTGATAGACAGCCCTGTGACGCGGCCCAGTGAGCGGCTCGTCGCGGCGTCGTCCGTCTGCTGCTCGCCTTGTCTAAAATTACATGCAGAAAATAGAAACACAGCAGGGAGGCCGATTCCATGTCGGAGACGAGGGGAGTTGCTGGGCAAAGATGGATGATTATGTTTGACTTTGTTTTGAGGTGACGTGATGATATGCGCTTGTGTGCATTCATAAGGTATACTCAACCACTAGAACAGATTTTACTAAGGTCAACACACAACGTGCATAATGAAAAATGCCAGCCTTCACCGTATGCAGTTATGCATGAAAGATTGAAATCCATTTTACAATAGAATCCCCCCTACACACACACCCTCCGCGCCGTTAAATGCATGTTGCATGAAAAAATATAGGGACACGGATGTTCATAAATCACGTATAGGTATGAGACTGTGAAGTCTCCCTCCCAAGCCTCCCAAAAGCTTTGAATAATAACCATAAACTCAAGACAGTGATCAATCTGCATTGCATTTGCATGCATTTGCAAACTGCTCAAACAACACTCCACATTTCTTCTCACTGCCATGCCCATCTCTTGCACATCTATTGTTATCGCATGCCAAATGCCATTATAGGTTGGCTGCTCATGTTCTTAAAGCTAGATGCATATCAAGATATGTAGTTCTTATGGCTAGAATCCATGTTGAGAACACAGCTTCAGCATGGTCCTGGTTTTCATTTCCATTCATCTGGGCAGTGGGTTAGAAGGTGGTCCTTCTCACTGAGTTTGAGTTGGGTACAGCAAAAGGTGTACTCGTGACAATCGCAGATATGAGGACTCGACCGGCGCTAATGGGGAAATGGCATAAAAGGTCAGCACTCTGTTTATAGACACTGCAAGCGCATTGACTGAAGAGCCAGACATGTTTCTTCCCATCTCCATCATTGAGACATATACATACATTCATAACAGACAAGACTAATTGAGTGTGGATTGTCACCTTGCTAACCCTGTTTCATATTCAGCTGTGTGATCTCCTCTTGCTGTTAGAATCGAAGGAACAGAATGAATAGGATTACCATCCTAATTAACAAAGGTGCAACCATTATGTTATGTCTTTATCCCTCCACAAGTATACCTCGTGGTTAGTTTCGTTCCTTGCATTCATCTTGAACTAGCACACACTCATGATCACAAACCACAGCACTGGTAAATGCCACAATGTACTGAACTGAACCAAGCAAACCGAGAGGCCTTTTCTATGAAGTCACAGCCTATGATGAATGGCTTTGGTCCCTTAAATGTCTGTGTTCTAAGAGAGGTCAATAACTCATCTATGATCAGGGAGCGTGTCGGCGGCGGTGATGCAGTCTGATCAAGACAGTAGACTCAGTGTTCGCAGTGTTTCATTGCTGGGCGGTGCGGCGCACCCTCACACAGCTTCGGCAGATGTGCTCTTCTTTTCACACACTGTCATTGGGTAACAGCAGTGTCTCGGTGCCAGACTTCCATGCAGTGCTTGCTTCACATAAATCATTTTGCAATCATGCATTCTATGCAAAGGCGCTGGCGTGTTGACAAATTAAGCAATCTGGGAATGAAGGAATAGAATTCAAGGTGATGAAATTAAGAATTATAAGATAACTACAGGGCACAGGGCTGAACAGTTATTTTGGCAATAAGATACCAAATACCTGGAAGAAAGTTTTCAAACTTGGATGCACTACATTTAAGGTTTTGTTGTGCAGTTGTCTTCATTAGTTATACGTGCATTAATCAACTATTTATATTTATATATATACTGTATTTATTGTTCTGCTTATGTTGTATTATCTAAACATAAGTCGCTAGGATTTTAAGCAACACATATGTGGAATTTATAGAATGTAGACAACCAGCCCAAATCTTGCTGGTTGGTCTAGGACCAAATTTTGGGTCGAGATTGTTGAAGATGGAATGAAAGGTATGGAAGGTGAGAGGGAACAGAAGGAGAGAATAATATAATATATATATAATATAAAGATATCGAAAACACACACACACACACACACACACACACACACACACACACACACACACACACACACACACACACACACACACACCTAGCTAGACACCTTGCGCGATGGCCTTAATAGGATAGACTCCCCTATGCCCGTACACTTTAATAACCATTCTTTATGCTATAATAACACAGGACTTCCCTGCTGTAGAGGGTTTCAATTTCCCCGCCATCATATCTGGAATGTGGCAGCAGATTAAAGGCCGCGCCGCCCTGGACTAAAGGCAGACTGAGTGAGAGTGCCCTCAGCACACTACTGCTGGCTGGTAATGAGGCCATTCTCCCAGAGTGGCCAGCACTCAGGGAGAACTAATCTCCCAGTGGTGTGGAAAGTGTTCAAGCTTGGAATGCAAAAAGGAGGCAAAGAAAGCCGCCGCTGTGCATGGAAATAGCTGCAAGACCCGACTTCAGAAGAACGACGCCCCTCTCTCCCTCAGTGGCCACATTCTGGCTGCAAAAGTTGAATCTCTACACGCTTTCGTCCAATGAGAGAGTAGTGTGTACATGCCGTGGGTGTGTGAGGTGTACTGAGCGATATCTGCACTTTGGGTTTAGCACTGAAGGTAAGGTCATTATCAATTCAGATAATAGCCACAGCCTGAACACCGGCCCATCAAGGACTGAGGGGGGTGATGGAGGAGTATTGAGAAATGTATTTGGAGTTAATAGCTAGAGTAAGTACACAGATTATTCTTTTTGTTTTCTTGTATAATTGTGCAATAATGAAATGCCAACCCAAATGAACAGTGCAATTACACCTTGTGTGTAAACATGTGATGAGTCATACAGAAAGGCTTTTGCATTATGACACTTGTTTGCTTGGCAGTAGCTCATTTAGAAGGGAGAAGCTTCGGTATTAATGAATCTTTTTGAGACATGTTGTACATCACAATATGTAAACAGACACATGAACACGACAATACACTGCACACATATGCATATTTATATGCACATGCACAAATTCTACCTCACCAGTTCCCTCAATAATGCAGGACATACAAACTTTTTTCCCACCCTGGTTTCTCTCAATAGAAACATTTGCAAATGACGTCATTGCAATCAGCAATGCTCAGCAGTAATTCGACTTTGATTAGCAGGAGTCTTGAGCATTGGGATTCAGATTCAATTCAGACCACATTTGTCTTCAGTATCCATAGCCCACTGTGTTTTTTTCCCGTAAATGTTTGCTACAAAATAGCAGAATGGCAATATATACAAGTCTAAATATTTGAGACTAACTTAGCGAAAGAATGAAAAGCAAATGAAGATTAAAGAAGTATGAAGAAAAAGTTCCTGAGAGAGTTCCTGAGATATATATTATGGATCTATTTACAAAAATGTGGTAGATGATACACTTATGATTTTGGCATTTCATTAAGTAGCAATTCTCTTATTCTCTAGACTCATATTTTATGCTAAGAAAGAGCTATAAGCCCATTTGACTGTGTGAATGTGACTAAAAACAATGTAAACTGTAACACACAGTATTCCACCCACACACTTGTGATGCTATTAGAGATAACTGGCCACTTTGTCTCGTTCACTGACCTGCCTATGCTGTGTATTTTTGGAAATTCGTTAACTAAAGGTTAAAATTTACATTTGGGGAATTTGATTTTGATGGCGCATCCATCAAGGGGTGACATGCAAGATGATGGTGAATGTCTCTAGCATGCCACACAGCCTCCAATTACATGACTATATATATATTGGACCAAATTTTTGATTGAGATTGTTGAAGATGGAATGAAAGGTATGAAAGGTGAGAGAGAACAGAAGGAGAGCATAATAGAATTAAAGAGATATTGAAAACACACACACACACACACACACACACACACACACACACACACACACACACACACACACACACGTATGTATGTATGTATGTATATATTTATTTATTGTGAAACAAATATAACAAACAAAAGGCTAAATCAAATCATCTTTTCATAACTTAAAGTGAAGGTCAACTGGATCTAACATCATAAAATATCCATAACATATCAAAGATTTCTGATAATCTTGTCAGGAAGATTTCAATAAGTCTATAGTTTGAGCTCTATGAATAGCTAAAACAGCTCAAACAGAAACTCCCTCCCGCCTGGCTGCTCTTGGCACTTCTTTCAGGGAACGTATTGTGTTGTATTTCTGAAACCGGCCGCAGGGAGAATGTATTATCTCTGGGAGACCACACCTCTTTTGATGTCACAATAATGTACATACACACACACATATCTATATCTATATCTATATCTATATATATATATATTAGAGCTGTCAAGCGATTAAAATATTTAATCGTGATTAATCGCATTAATGTCATAGTTAACTCACGATTAATCGTGATTAATCGCAAATTATTTTTCTATGCTAAATATCCCTTGATTTTTTTGTCCCATAATTCTTCTCATTTTAATTCTCTTATCAACATGGTGAAGTGCATCGGCTTGCCTTGTGCAAATGATTTTTTATTGATAACAACATTGGCATATACTGATCAAAACAGGACGATACAAAAAAAGAGCCTATAGTGCAATTAAACGACTGCTTTGAACAAATGTCATTTGAACATAGCAGTCAGGCTACTGCTTCTTTGTTTTGAGCCAAAGATTATTTTTTTAAATAAAAGAATTGCGTTAATCGCGCGATAATTTTTTTAACGCCGTTAAAATTGGTTTGCGTTAACGCCGTTAATAACGCGTTTAACTGACAGCTCTAATATATATATATATATAAATGAATGTTTACACACATTCAAACATTCACACATTCATGAACATTTCACTGCGGACCAGCACCAGTAAGTGGCCGCTGCACAGCTATATGTAATTACCTGTTAAAACTGTGTCTAGCGTTTGTTGATATATGCCCCAAATACTCATTGACCCATTGGACAATGAAAGTTTTTATCAACGATTAACATCGCTCGAAAACTGACACCCACTAGATTTTGCATTAATCTTAATTTTGGTGCATGCAAAGCGTGAAGCTCTACTGATCACTGGCTTGGAAAGTTCCAGAAAGGCTGCGACTGAAAGTGACTGAAAACCAAAGCGACAGAAACTAAATCTTTCCTTCCGCTGTCCTGCCCACATTGTTCTGGTCTGAACTTGCATCTTGATGAGAAAATCTGGTCTGGCAGCAGAAGCACCCCCTGTGATTTCCTTGTGAACAAGATAATTAGGAGTTTAAAGAGTGTGAGGTTGAAAGAAGTCTAGACGGTAGAGAGAAATGTTGCTAAAGGAGATGGAGGGTGGGGGGGACAGACAACGATCTAGCAATGGCAGCTAGCAATGATGAGATGTAGCTGTCTGAAGTCCACAGCTTTCCAGCATGTTTACTAAATGGAAGATCTGGAGTCATCATGTACACTCTTAACCCTATGCTGGTGCAATATAGTGTAAAACAGACAAGTCCTCCAATTGAATTAAGAGGGAGAACTTATTAGCTCACCATTAACACAAACCTTAAGAGATGGTTTGAAGTACACCAAACTTGCAATCATGAGTTCTCAACAAACCTCATCTCTTGCATTGACTTGATATACTTTGCTATAGGGATGGGCATGAGGAATCTATTACTCGAGTACTCCTCGTTACAAATGAACTCGGTTGGTGGACAGGCAAATTCGAGTTTGCATATACACACACAAACAAAGTTTTCTGAAGCAAATGTATACATTTTCTGTCGGCGCCACTAACGCATGCCGTGGGCACAAAGCAAATGAAATGTATCCATTTCTGTGTGGCGCGTTCCGTGCCGTGTGCACAACGCCAGAATTCAAAAAGTTAAGAGATGGCGGTTAAAGCAAAGCGCAGAATTGAAATACTTTAAAGAAATAGGAGATCATAAGGTGAAATGTAAAATATGCCAATCGAGCTACCAGAAAGTACTATACGGCAACATATGCTCCTGAAACACAACGGTGAGTTCGGGAAAGCAGACCCGCAGCAACCAAGTGTGTCGGCTATTTTCACCGCCGCAAGACGCAGCTTTAATCCCGGCCGTGTAGAGAAGATCACAACGCTGAGTATTTCCATAGTCCATTTGCTGCCGTTTTATTTGCAGCTTTAAATTATATGCAATGGTTAGGCTACTTGTTTCGTTTTTTTTTTAAACTGTTACAGGCCTTGGTTCGACGTGATTTAAATTGTGAGACGCATATTTATTTTTGTAAGGAAAAAGTGTTTTGAACATTTGCAAAAATAAATAATGAATACTCTGATAACTCTGACTGTTTTGATGGAGAATAAGCATTACATGTTTGGTTGGTAATATTGCCGTTCATCATCAGGCCTATTCCTGCTGCAGATGCGTTGCATTCTAAAAATAGATTAGATTAAACGAGTACTCGATTGATCCTCGAGGAATTCCTTCGATCACTCGAGTTTGGAATTTACTACTCGTGCCCATCCCTACTTTGCTACTTTTGTAATGCATTTATGTATCGTATTGTATTGTATTTTATTGTATTTCATTGTATTGTATTGTCTTGTATTGCATCGAATGGTAATGTTTTATATTGTGTTTTTATTAAATAACCATCACAGGAATACTGATGAACATTTGCTCATTAGCTAACTCCGGCACATTGAAACATTGATAAAATAAATGTGGATTCATGTGCACTGTCCCAGATAAAAAAAAGAAATAAAAAAAAGTGTAATTGGCAGTGGGCTAGGAATGGGCTTTCGTAACTCGGACAATTGTGTTGACATATATCTGAAAACCATTGCACATAGCAAAGACTAGTGTGTGTACTAGAGTGTGTGTTCAAATACTAGTATGTACCCAAGACTATATGCTGTGGTACACAAAGCCAATAACAAAAAACAACCAATGCAAATTGTTACCTGTGTATTTGCGATGGTGTTCGAATGGAAAACCAATTGTCAAAATCTTGCACCAAGTTCTGGGTTTTGTCTTTGTAATATACAGAATCACCATGCAAAATCCAGAAGCTAACTGCTGAATCATGCAATATTTCTCTAACTTGCTTTTAAACAATTCATCTGAAGATTAAATAGCAAATTGAACACCTTTTATGTTTTTAACAGATACAACTTGCTACAAAACATCAGTGTGCTCTATCTGCTGTGACCTCCCCACTGAAGCATGGTGGCGTGTTGACCTAAAAGGCCTTTAATTATCCTTACAGTGGCAGGTCGTTCACTCCTCGAACATCACTCCAGAAATCCACTAACATTTTTCTAGAAAACAGTGACCCAGGTCGAAGAGGTTTGGCTCTACTACTGCAGCCCTGTTCCTGGTCAATGGAACTGCTTCGTGTGACTCGTTTAAATCTGTGGCTAGGATGTTTCGTCATGCTCATCAAGTTTGAGAAGATTTAAGCATGTTTTTATCCTTGACAAATATTCTAGTCTCGATTTTTTTTTTAATGGAGTAAATAGCTGCTGTAAAAAAGTGACATAGTGCAAGTTTAAGATAACAACAATTCACACAGATCCATCTCGCACCAACACAGACACATACTCCTTCACACTTGCTCAGAGCACATAGCAGATTATGCAAATCTGTCCCCCTCAAAATGTGCAGAAGTATGGAATACAGCTTGGCCCACGGAGGGCTCTGCTGTCAAGATATAGCCAGGGTTCAGTCAGAGGACGCGGGAACATCGTGAAATGTTTCAGACCTATAGGCTTCCCAATTAGCATGTGGAGTTTACTCATTTCAAATTGTTCACTGCTGTCCATCACTTGTTTTGGTTCACCATTGGGGCAACAGAGAACATTGAATGTTTGCTATTTTTTGTCTTAGTCAAGCAGAGGTGGAAGGAGTTCAGATGTACGATTTAAAAAGCATTCATTGTGTCAAAGTATAGAAGAATGTGGTCTGAAATAAAGATAATTAAAAGTTGCCCGCTTAAGTACAGTTATCTATTGCTGTCAAGTGCATTGCTGAAACTCTGCCTCCAACCAAAAAGTGTCTCTACTGTGCTAAAGCAGATCAGTTGGACAGCCGAAATGCAACCGCACTTAGAGGGGCAAATGGCAAGCCTGACATCCTAGATGAGGCGGCTCCATCCAGATCAGCAGACGGTTCTCCCATGTTTGGTGCATCCCAGCAGCTCACGTCTATGTTGGATATCATGGCGTCAGCTTCTCAACCACATGAGAGAGGATTGGATGCCATGACTGCAGCCCTCCAGCAACAGTCAGAAAGGGTTTATCAATGAAGTATGCACGCTGTCAGTCGTCCAGAGGCCTTCTGCTCTTCCTCAACCCTGACTCAGCCGCATCTGAGTCCTTCCCCTTCAATGGGGGGTTATCGTGGTTACCTGTGCATCCTGGGTTCTCATCGGGTTCGAAGTAAAACTCAATTTCTTGCTGAGTGGTACCGGGATGGCCAGGAGAGGCGCTCGTACTTTTATAACAATGTGTTCATTGGTTTTCGGTTTGCAGCTCAAAAAGATAAATCGTACACAAGTTCCCAACTCAGCACACAGCAAAGTGTTACAGCATGCGTTCCCTCACACCACCCCAACCCTGTCAAGAAACAACACCCAGCACCTACAGAAAAATTAAAAATCATCCAATGAATATATAGGCATTTTTTTATATAAAATAAAATAAAGAATTAATAAATAAGTATCGCAGATCCATTCACAAGCCCCAACGCATTACGACTTAAAAGAAATTAAAAGGATTCCAGACATCTTCGAAAAGGTTGTTAGATAGATAAAACAAGATGGGTTATCTTCTCCATTGACATGCTGGAAGCCATTTCTTAAAGTTACATTCAGATTGGTGATGAGTGGTGTGGTTGATGGCTGGTACAGGCAAGCCGCGCCTGGCCTGAGTCGGGTTGATTCGACTCGACTATACAACCGTCTGTGGCTAGCAACCCCAGACCCAGCCCGCAGCAGCCCAGGCCCGACCGCAACTCTGCCAGCCAGCACAGCATCCCGAGGCCCCACGGGCTGGGATGGGGATGTTGCCTCGTCGCCCTGCTGGAGGTTGGCCTTACCGAGGGCTAGTCTGGGCCCTGACAGGACCTACAGGCCCAGCTGTCGAGGCACCACCCTGCAGGCCCAGACTCCTCTGTCAGCCAATGCGGCAGCTCTTGATCTGTGGTCTACACAGGGGAGAGGGGGGGAGTTGGCAGGTCAAACTGGAGAGGTGCGAGGACCATGGGGTTTGGGAGCTTTTGCTTCATTGTTTGGGTTATGGTTCCCCTGTTTGGACTGGGGGGGGGAAGGGGAGGGAGGGTGGTCGTAGGCGGAGGGATTCGCCTTTCCCTCGTTTTGGTGTTGGGCTCGTGTGGAGTGTGTGTGGTTGAGAGCCGGTTGAGGCGGCCTCAGCGGGCGAGAGTCAGACTCAGTGGACTCAGGGGCTGGGAGGGGGTGCACACCTGTGTGGCATTTGGTAATCAGAGCACGCAGGCTTCCCCAGCCGTCCCCACGCACACACAGGGGAGAGCGCTGACATGCCAGTACGCAACACCTGCTCTGCCTGTTCCTTCAAACGCCGCAATAAACCGCCTTCGACACCGACTAAGGCCCAATCCCATTTCTACCCCTTACCCCTTCCCCTTCCCCCTCCCCCTTGTTTTGAAGGGGTAAGGGGAAGGGGTAAGGGGTAGAAATGGGATTGGGCCTAACTGTGTCCCGGTGTCGGAGGCGGCCAGTGGAGCCAGCTGGTTGGCGTTTAGCAGGGTCAACTGCCACATAGTGATTCATGCATATTTTTTCCAGTTCACAACAACTGCAGTGCTCATATTTACTTCAATTAAAACACACCTCACACAACTCGATCAACGATATTTCATTCATCCTTACCAATCAATATGTGTAGAGAGATTAATACCTGACGAATCCAAACAGATTGTATTTATTCATTCTGTGCATATTAATGTTCTAAGACAAATTTCAGTAACCACTTGAGTAATGTTGTCTTTTTACATCCAATCTGTTTTTGTCTTTGCTTAATGCAAACTATGTACCTCTCAACGTTTGTATTTATTCAGAGGTGAATCCAAAAATGCATTATAGTGAAAAGCCTTTGGGCCTCTCTGATACTATGCAGTAAAATGGCTCTGGGACCCTACAGGCACCACGAGGTCCAGGGAGACCGGAGGTAAACAGCAGACCTGGAAAAGCTAAACCCATTGTTGCCGTGAAATGACCCATATCGGAATAATAGCAGTTTAAGTATGCATGAGTTCCACATTAATGTGGCTGAAGAGAAACAATGAATTACCACAGTATGTGATTATTATTCATATGTTTGACAAATAGGATAGGGGGAACTGATGATATGCATCCACCCGGGAGATTCAGGTGGTGGAGAGAGAAATGGAACGAGTGAGAGAAGAATTAATTTGTGTGTAGGCATATTTACCGAATTACGTTTTCCTGGTGGTAGAAATGCAAGGCTATAGTTGCTGTTTACCCATACCTTAAAAGAAAAAATGCCAAATCCTCTTTTTAATAATCATGTATCACCGAAAAAAACATTCTAATGTTCTCCATATCCACGGCTTCTGTGATTTCTAATGTTTTCTGTCTTGACACACGAAAGACGAGAGAGCTTAATTAGGCATAATGTGAATTTCTTTTGAGCTGTTGATGACTAAAATTTGCTTTGGGGATACTGTGCTCCCCAAAAATGATGAAGCAACGTCTTTCATCTATGACTTGATCCTATTAACTGAAGTTTAAACACCATGCTTCACCATCCTATCAAATACATTTTGGCTTATTATTTCATTTATCGACGTACAATAAAGTTGCTCAAATCTTGCAGCTATTAAAAGAACCATATTTTATTAAAAAGATTAAACAATTATATTGGCTGAGCAAATGCCTGGGAGGCCTTGCTTCACTGAGAAAATATCAATAGTCCACTGAAATGGTATTCTTTGCCACATCATCCCACATCAAGATTTTTAATTGCGAAAAAAAGTTTGGGTTTCAGATACCAAATTATTGTAAACTTATTCAACTAAACTTATTGTCCTGAAACTCAAGTTTGTCAGCTTTGAGTTGTTTTGATTTTCAGTTACTTAGCCTTGGCATAACCTTAGAGAACTGAATGACGACTTTTCAGGAGTAACCTCAAAGGCATGGAAATATACCCAGACAACGTATCCACGCCTTCAGAGAAACAAAGCCTTCGACACATTGTCACATAAAAGTTTAAATTATGTAAAGAGTCTGGAGGTAGGGGATGAGTGACCTTTTACCTGACATAAACACATCTCTCTTACTTATCCATACTATATATGGTGTGTCTCTGTGACTAGGTGTTACAAATATAAATGGAGACACAAGAAAAAGTTACCAAAAATATGTATTCTAATACCTTTAAATGTGTGCGTTCTCACACACCCATTTAAAGGTATTAATACATGCACATTCACACACCTCACTCAGCAGTGGTATAGCCAAGGTGTTCCCCTCATTAAATCACAACACTGTTGTAAAGCATCACTCAAAGGTCTCCCCATTTGACCAATGACGTTTCAGCGTCAGATGTAGTGAGATGTAGTGAGAAATCCCTGGCCATTCCTTTTCTCTACAAAAGCCAATTCCGATTACGTTGATACAAAATCATTTTGTATAACATTATGGGCTGGCTAATTGGCTGCAGAATCATGTAGCTTAGCACAATGATATTTGGCATGCGTTGTGCCCAACATTGAAAAAAACAAACACAGGCTATTCAGAGAGATGTATAACTCATATCATCATAAGTGATTATCACCATTTCGTACGCTTTCAGACCACGAAATATGTCTGCAACAGAACAAACTTATTTTTGCTACATACAAAACACAAAGCACGACGATAATGTGGTGAAGCCAAGCCAACTTTCGAGGAGACAGCTGCTCTAGTCAATGACGGCCCAAGAGCATCCCGGCGAGATGCAGGCCACAATAAGTGCTGCTCCTCACACATTAAAGCTGCAGTTTGTTTTGCATAATGGGCAAAAGGCTTGCACGCAATATCCACCAATCTTGCCATTCCTTGCTTTCCGAAGCCACACGGTAATGCTGTAGCCAGCTATAAGGTCACCGAGGTCCGGACTTTTGCCAGAGATACAATTTTAATTAGAAACTTAATACAGCTGTATACAAAATCAGCGCTTGAGAACTTCTCAGAGATCAGGAAATGCTTCATTCAGTTGAGACGTGTTACTTTGAGTCCGCCGTGTGTGACATCTGTTGTGCGTGCGCAAGCCGAGCACAACCCCCCCCCCCCCCCAAACAAAAATGAACCCCCGCAACTGATTGTAACTAGGGTTGGCATCATTTTCTTTCAATTCTTCAAATTCACACTGACCTCTCATACAGGTACAGTTGTATTTCACCTTTCAAACTTTAACAATTTAACATTCTTTGTCTTTATCTTTTTTTTCCTCCCGCTCTTCAACATGCCCTTTAGCTTGTTATATGAGAAAGAACAGTCTTAAAGGTTCCAGTAACATATAGAGCACTGTTAGACAAAGATTAATCAACTACCCTCTCTTTGTCCAAGGCCAAGACCTCCACTGATCCATGCCATGTTCTCAAATATCATTGCTGAGAATCATGGCAGAGTTCTAAAATATTAGGAATGGGGCCAAAAAATACCTGGTTGTCATGTTCTGGAAGTAGTTCCGATATCTTTGTTCACCACATGCTCTTGTGTGTGAAAAATGACTCAATCTTAGACCCCTGATGAAAAAACTTCATCCCATTTGTCACGAAAACAAATTCCATCCTAGTAGTTTCAAGTACACAAAAAAATAAGCCAATATTCCCTTAAGCGTTTAGATATGTGAGTCAGCCATGTAAGTCTGACAGTACTTAAAACGGCTCTTAAACATGCTGGAGGTAATGTTTGGGGACAAAACAAACTAATGCTTGACTTATTGCTCAGTATGCACACTCCCACACTCCCTCCCACATTATTTCACCAGGTGTTCCTTCCCCCCGTCCAACAACACCCCCAGTTAAAATCACCCTTTCACCACCCTTACTAAGAATAGCTTGGGTGACCGACTTCCCATCCTTCCTTGGTTTTCCAGAACCTCTCCTTAGGCCAGCCGAATGTAATGCTGCATTGCCTCTCCACTTATCCCACTCTCTAGGCTTTTGTACAGCGACGGATGCAGCCATGTACTTTTCTGGCCATAGGTACATATCTGCTGAATCAGGAGTCCTCTGGGCAGAAAGGAATCCTTCTTCAATTAGACAGGCTCCCTCACTGCAAAGCAATTAGTTATCAGGGACAAATATAGATGAGACATTGAGGGATCTTCTGTCTTTATTTCAGCTGTATGGGCAATTTCTCAATAATCAGCGAACTGAAAAGCTTTTTATGTTTTAATCAGAATATTGGCAGATGGTGGAACACAATGGTTGAATAAATGCAATGGATAGGCTAATATATTTGTTGTGTCTGACACAGAGTGTCGTCGTGTCGTAGTGTAGCAAATTACACAAATAGTATTGGGGACAGTACCAGGACTGACAAATGTCTGTTTCTGGTCTAAATGCATTGGAAGTATGGCAACACCCCTTGGTTAAACTCAACTCACAAACCATGTCTTTGTTCCTTGACAATATTTTTAAGGTATGTCCCTGGTGTGTAATTTGCATTCTTCCAGGGCAACATCTCCATAATGTGGACCCCCCGCCCGTGTTATGGACACAGAGAGAGTAAGCAAGCGTATAAAAGAGGTTTCTCCATAGCGCTTTCAGAGGTGCAGAGGGAGGATCTGAAGGCCTACGGTGTCAGAGAGCGTGTCCAACGGACTGGAAACAAGGCTTTATATTCAGAAATTTATGA
>NC_082401.1:22179044-22199044 GCF_031168955.1 Gadus macrocephalus | reverse complement strand
TTTGACTTCTTGCTTCTCTTTCATCTTGCCAAACCATCTAACAAAACAAAAAGGCCACCTCAGGATTTCTGAGGTCTACGAGATGTTATCCAAAATAGATTGAATAGTTTATCCAGTTTGTTGCCGAGTTTGCAAGCAGAAGTATGGCTTTGTATATGTGAACAGTGACAAATTCTGATCAAAACACACAAGCACACACACACAAGCACACACACACACACACACACACACACACACACACACACACACACACACACACACACACACACACACACACACACACACACACACACACACACACACACACACACACACAAACACAACACACAGGACAGCTGAATAGGTATCACTAAGAGGAAACAGGTTCAGCAAAGTAAACTTTATATTCCAATGCTGAGGAATGGGTATTTTGACACTCCTGACACAGTGAGAACCGGCTTTTTGCTTTGTTGTCACAATATCTTGCCATTAGGGATAGATGACTCACCGTTAGCACAGTACTGCAGCAACATAGCGGCACACCATAGCAGCTGGAACAACCCCGATACAACTTCTCTGGCATTTTTTGCATAATCATCAGATGGTTAATTTCCTTTTGGTCTGCTTCAACAACCCAATCAGATCCCAATGTACACACACTGTTGCCTTCTAATAGAGTTGACTCGTTTTTCTTGTCAGTTGTGCCCTTCAGAAATTGTCAACGTTTCTTGATTTGTTCCCCTTATGCTAACTTCTAAGATCTCCAAACCTGTGACCGTGCATTTCAAACTCTTGGCTAGGCCCTGGACAGGCCTTTGTGCCAGGGTTCCTTCCTTGTCTGGCCAAAAAAAAAAAAAAACAGACCAAATCCTACAAGAGAAGTCTGATTGCAGTCAGAAGTTCCCTCAAATCAAAAGTTGTACTACTCTGATAAGCTATGGAGTGTACAATCACCCACATCAGAACATGTAGAATGATTCCAACCCATACCAGAAACCCTATGCCTTGGCCCAGAGAGCCAACCCCATAACCTATTGTTATGCCTCCACAATGTTAACACAATGCAATGTTTGCTCTGTGCTGTTTTCCTAGGCTGTGAGGAGCCGCAGGGTAGGGCTTATGTTTCCCAAGCCTCTCCCCCTCTTATTTACTTCAGTACGTCACTTCACATTTCTCCAGATAGGCAAATGGTGCCCTGGTCTCAACTGGTCTTATTGGCTGTAACAAGGCCTCCTTTATAGGTAGAGGAGGGGTTTGAGGCTGCCAAACAAATACTTCCAAAGAAGTTTTGCATTCCCTGTGTGTGTGTGTGTGCGTGTGCTATTATGGGTCTGGAACTACCGGAATATGGAACTGATACTTACTATCTAAATGTTTTCATTACTCTTAAACAGCGACGGAATGGTAAATTGAACATCTCAGCATAATAACATAGGCTCCAGATCAGAGGGAATTAATGATAAGAAGTTACGCTCCGTGTAAAGCTGTTGGGAAACAGAATTTGGATCAGGGGGCCGACACTATGAGAGCGTTTGTCATCATTGAGAACGGAAAACAATAAGGTAAAGACTATGCTTATCTAACTTTCTCACTTTATTTCATCATGCTATTATTTTCAATAATAGATTTGTAGACACTGAAATGGATTTTGTTCTATTTGGACAAGACTATTCATGTCAACAGGAGATACTCTGTAAATAAAGCCAAAAGAGAAGATAAATAGGCAAAACACGTCTAGCTTTTTCCTACTAGTCGTAGTAGCATTTCTACGGAGGTGTGAGGGCAGCTCCCCTGTGAACACCGCCAGAGACAGATGGATGGTGAGAGAGGGAAGAAAAACAAACCATCCAATCACAGACACAAAACGTCCCAGGTCCCCTCAGTCGCAGCTTCACAACGCTGTAGGAATAAACCTAGGAAATACGCTTTGCTTCACAAAAGTACCTCTAAACAGTTCTACACAGCAACCCCCCCTCCCTATCACCCCCCTCCCTGGGGGTGTACGTGGATGGGTGTGAGAGAGGGAACGAGTAGGAGGATGCAATATGAGGAGGAAAGAGAAAGTAGCACAGGATGGAGAGGAAGAATTAAAGGGATGGTGTGAAATTACCCACCAGGTCTCTCACCTCGAGTTGCAGTGGCTCAGTTCCCAGAGAACAATGAAAACTTTTATATTCCTAAGCCGTGCCTCTGAGCACAATCGAATGGCTCCACCGAAAATGCAAACAATAATACTGTAGAACACACACTCTGGAAGGTGAAAACAGAAGCATTTCAAAGTACACAATGCAAGTTTGTCATTTTAGATACAATGATAACATGATTTGTACAGTTTATAAGCACATATATTTGCACCTTGAGGAAATGCAAACTTTGTTGCAGAGGATTGCACTATTATATATATATAAACCTGTGATTCATTTAGACACACTGACAAACGTTTCTCCTTGGTTTGGATATCTTGCAACATTTTCCTAGTGAAAACGACACATAAATATGCTTCTTGTTTATCAGGATTCCCTTAAGTTTACTAAGTCCTCTTAGGAAAACATATATCCTTCAAAAGTGCACTCTACTCTGTCTGTGCGAATGGGAAGGTCTTATCGTTCTCATAATGTTGTTATTGGTATGGACATGAAGGATTATGTTTGGCAAAGAGGAATACATTAAAAAAACTTCTCATGGGAAAATAACCAAGAGTCATCCTGATTGATGCTGCAGGCTAGCTGTCCATTTATCTCATGCGGTTTTTGTTGTGACTATTAATGATGCATTTCATGATGTATAGAGAGGGGCGATGGCAATAGCGGTATGCATCACTGGCAAGACTTACCGTTTCTACGTATTGGAGTTGTCCCCAAAATGATTCAGGTTGGACGGTGAGAGCCGCATGGATTCTGTACACAGAGTGTGCTGTGTTTGATTACAGGACATTTGTAGAGGATAGATCTGTGTTTTTTCAGAGAAAGGGATGAGATCCGTGGAGAATCCGTCACTGAAAGAGAACTCTGGCAAGGCATTCCCCTGCTCCCCCATGACCAGCCTCCCGATGACCAGTAAGTGATTGTGGAACCCAGTGGGGGTTGAGGATTAAACGACAATGAGGGACCGCTTGGATGAATTGCGGCAAAAGGCCCAGGAAGACCCAGACCCTGAGGCCGAGATCATCTCCGACCCCTTATCTGGGGTCAACGAACCCGATGACCCGACGGAGGTGGACTTCACCACGCCGCGGGCTGTGGTGTTTGAGGAGGAACCCGTCATTGAGAACTTCCTGTGTGAGGCCCAGCGCATTCGAGATGAGATTACAGAGTTGGATGCAGATGTAAGTTACGATCTTCTTTTAACCCTGCAATATTATCGGACGGTCGACGTCGAAGTTGTCGCGTTATCCCTCTCTCATGTTTGTGATACGCACTCCTAGGTGGTTAAATTCAGTCAACAGCAAAAGACACTGGTGGCCACAATGCGTCGATTCAGTGTGATGAAGAAGGAGAGCAGCATCACCAGGGACATCAAGCTGCAGGCTGAGGGGCTCCACAAACGATTGAATGCCCTTTCGAAAGAAGCCCAGAAGACAGAGGGTCAGCACGGTCCCACCGCTGCCGTGTCCCGGATCCAACGAACGCAACATGCAGCCCTTCTACGGCAGTTTCAAAAGGTGAGAAGATAGACCTCCCTATCTACCTCCCTACCGACAGCAACCTACAAATCAACGGCATCGTTCTGTGCCGGTCTTTTGCAATCTCTTCATGTACTTTTGTTGTTCGCTAAAAATGTATATCAGTCATTCTGAAGTTTGGTCATTTCAAATTCATCTCTTGTTGTTCCTGTGGTGTTATTGTGCTTGTTAAAGTGATGGACAACAGCAGGATCTGAATACGTTCAGGACTGTAGGATGTGGTCTGAATGCCCAGACCTCATCTGAATTCCCAGACCCTTTTGGTTTCATGAAACATCATTTTCTGATGCTTAATGCACACCTTGATAACCCTTTATAACCTAATGAGAAGTAAATTACAGATTTCTGTTCATGACTTTAATCTCTGCGTATTGCTGTTTTTCATGTGAAGTATGTTAGTATGCTTTGAGTTGTCCACCTGAAACCCCTGCTTTGCTCCCTCCCTCTTTTATGTGTCCTTCATTGTGTCTAGGTTATGTCCAACTACAATACAGGGTTGTTGACCAAACAGGAGCGCTGTAGGCACTTTATTATCCGCCAGTTGGAGGTTTCGGGGCGGGAGGTGACAGAGGAGGAAGTGAACGACATGGTGGCCACAGGAAAATGGGAGGTCTTCAATGAGAACATGCTGAACGATGCCAGGATCACACGGTCACAGCTGTCTGAAATTGAACAGCGGCACAAGGCAAGAACTGTGTTTTTAATCACATTTACGCACCTTGTGGTTGAAGATGCAGTCAGCACGATTTGAGAGTTGTGAAGTGAGAAGCAGGAAAACACAGAAGAGATTTCTATAATAAAACCCCAAAAAGAAAACACCTCCCTTTCTGCTCCCTCTCCTCTGAACTTCGTTGAGATGTGACAAATTACTCTCAAATAAAAGTCCCTATCGCAGGTACTGAGATCTATTACTTATCCTTATTGATCTTCAGATCATCTAATCCAATCCCAAACTACTACATCACACCGAATGGCTGAGCGCCTGAAAGTTGTGCCCTCAAACAGCCTTTTGGCAGAGGGCACATAGTTGCAGCTCCCCTGCTCAACTTCCTCTATACTTGCTTTGCTTTGCATTGCAGGGAATCCTTCCAACGTAAATATATAGCATAAAGCAAACAATTTGTAATACTCCTATTCTCAAGAGCGCCGAGAATGAAACACACTTTCCACTGTTGAATTGCGTAGTTGTGTAGTTCCTCCGGGGTGCCTGTGTGTATCGTTTGTTCTGTGTTATATCTGTCTAGGTGTCACATTCCAGGTAGCTCTCCTAGACAGGACACAGCAATCAGTGTTTGTTCTGTGGGGTCACCAGTGCACCAATCAGGGCTGATTATAAACAGCCTGCAGGTAATGTTCCTAACAGGAACATTACATCATCGCAGACGCTGAAAGTCTATCTGGCTTTGACCTTGTCTCGCCATGGGGGGATGGCGGCGTCAGTCTCGAGGGTCCACATGGTTTCACGGCCACTCCGCAGTGGTGCCCCACCTTCCAGGGCCCTCTTCAAAGGGACACCACCAAAGCTGGAATTCTTCACACACTTTCGTAGCATTCTACATGTTGGATGTGACCAGACGCTTCATGTCTCGTGGGGTAGTAGGTGTGCAGAATACAGTGGCGTGAAGGCTATAAGAGGAAGTTGAACAGGTGATCTGCCACTCTACGCCCTCTGTCAAGGGGCAAGCCCTGGTGTAACTTGCACCCCTCTTTTGTAGAGGATTTGGATTGGATTAGATGGTTTTATGACTGTGAATCATAAGTTATAGACCTGATCCCTACTCAGTTAGTAACCTAAATACTACTTTAAGAACTTATTCAGTCTTATGGAACTGGCATAGCCAATGATCCTTGTTTTGGGAGAGACTGTAATTGATTTGTATCAGAGCATTTGGATGCATAACTATCTATAACCGGATTAACATTTAAATATACTGCGGTATATCCACATAATATCAAATGATTGGATTTCCTATAAATAAGTGTGTGTATTTCCCTTGAGATCTTTTTTTATTCGAACCATAGCTTCTCTTTAAGTGCTGAATTTAAACTCTTACATGTGGATGATCAATATTCATGCAGTCAATTGACTGAGCTATCCTCGGCAAGACTTGTCATGGGCGAAAACATCAACTGACTTCTGAGATATTCAGTGCTGATTTGTGTTGTCTTTATGTTCAACCCACCTCCAGGAGCTTCTAAACCTTGAGAACAACATGGTGGAGCTGAGGGATCTGTTCACTGACATTTACTTGCTTGTTGAAGAGCAAGGGCCCCAGATTGACCACATCCAGACCAATGTAGAGAGAACTGCAGACTATGTGGCTGTTTCAAATGAGAAGTTCAAGTTGGCTGCCAGGTACAAAAGGAAGAACCCCTTGAGACAGCTCTGCTGCTGCTGTTGCCCTCCCTGGAGATGCTGCTTCTAAAACAGTTATCCCTCGGCAGCAGATAGACAGCCGGGTATTGGTGAATGTCAAAGGTAATTGTAGCTTTGTCTCATGTAAATCTTTATTTTCCATTTAACGGTTATGCTGCTTATCCATGGTACAGTAGTGAACGATATGAAGTATGCATTTACAAGAAGAAATTATGAATTACTGGGAGAAAGAATGTAGAATGAAGTTCTCTTGAGCAACAATGTTGGATATATTTGTCATAGTAGGTCCATCAGACAGACATAACCAACACGAATATGATAGAGACTGATGGCTATCCGGACTGTAAATATATGACTGATTTGATATTTTGTGAGCATATATTTCTTACTATTTACCACTATGCACAAAGTCAGCTTTCACATGCGATTGAGATGCAATTACCCAATGCACTCCTGAAGTTCCATTTAATTGTCTATATAGCGCTTATTTATCACTTTAAAACCAACATTTCAGGTCCCATTGCATAGTTAACTAATGCACCAAATGTAGGTATTATCTATTGTCCTATTTGTTTATATTTTGTCTATTACTATGTTCTATGATACCATTGTAAATGATGAGTTATCAAATATAGATGAGGTAGCCAATACATGCACCAATAAAATGAAAAACAGAAACCATTCCCTCATCCTATGTCTGTCTGTCTGTCTGTCTGTCTGTCTGTCTGTCTGTCTGTCTGTCTGTCTGTCTGAAAGTATTAGCAACAATAATACTCATTATTATTTGTATTATTTGTATGATTATTGTACGTCTATTTTACATGTGTATTATTATTATAATGGACTCCAAGTCATTGGTATGTCATTCAGCGTTCCTTGTAATTGAATATTCATCCACCGGTAGAGTGTCTGGATTCCTCGTTCTCCTGGAGAGCAGCGTTCACTTTCCACTGGAGCTCCCTCTCCATACAGAACATTTTCATTTAAGCCAGAGAGTCTAACCTCTCGGGCAAGTGCACGTTGCTAAAAATACACACTGTAGGCTTTTGTGGTGTTAAAAACTGAAACCTCAAACCCTTTGATGGAAATTATAGTCGCTTCAGTGAAAGCAGCGGATCGTATTTGTCTGACTTTGGCACTGTGATTCCCGAGATATAATATGGGGATTGTTCAATATCGCCCCGATTCTGAAATTATTAGTGAAAGCTTATTCATTGTACCAACTGCTGAGGTAGGACTAAATTTGGGGAAGTCGGTGCAGGGAAATAGTTTAAATAGGCTATTGATGCTGTTATCGCGGATGGGTTGATATTAGTTTGATCTCAAAATAATGCATCCGCTACTTCTTTCCAAAAGCTGGGACATTGAAGACTTATAAAATTTATCAAAACGCATATCATATTGGATAAATACGAACCTTCGTGGAACTTCGTACATATTGACCGATGGTTGGTTATAAATCGCAGCCTACAGCGGACAGTATGGCACCGAGAAATTACAGAAGAGGGCGCAAGTAGGCTATACAAAAAGTGCTCCCAGTACGGCGCGTCAAATCACAACTCATTCCTTTGTCTTGTGACAAACAGACAAAGGATTATGTCAAGCTTGTTTAAGTTATAGTTTACAGAGGGCAGAGATAATCCTCTTTATTGGAAGGGATTTCAAGGATTTTGCTGTTACACTTTTCCCTTTTTCTCTCTCACACACGCACACGCACCCACACACACACACACGCACACGCACACGCACACACACGCACATGCACACGCACAGACACACACACACACATATATATATATATATATATAATCCTATATATACTGTATATATGCACAATAAATAATTTACATCAGGCTGTTGTTGGAGATCTCTATAATGAAATAGAAAAAGACCAAAGTGACTAATGCCAGCGAGTCAATTGCTATTGTCTCATTTCAATTTCAGTCCACATTACAGGTAATGTGATCCGGGCTCCATGCTTTATTCTACATTGTCATCAAACACAGACCAATATCGATTAGATGGCTTTTAAGCGTCTTAATTTGATTCAGTCCATCAGATAGGCGAATGGAGAGCCGGCGCTGTTATGGGCTGAGGCAGGAGTGCATTCAGCACTATCTCTGCGCTCATAATCAAAAGCTAAAGGCTGGCTGGCGTGGTGCCTCAGCCATAGGACAGATGGCACTGCTGCACAGCAATAAGGGAACAAGGGCCACTCTCTCACCAAGACCTGTACCTCTTTGTAAGCCTGGATTGGTATCTATTCATGTCCAAATAGTGTGTGTGTGAGTGATGTGTATGAGTGGCGTGTGTGAATATCTTGTAAAGCACCAGTGGCTGTCTGTTTTCCTATACGTATGTGATATTTTGTTCACTATATGCTGTGTGTGTATGTTTGTGTGTGTACATGTTTTTCTTATTCACGTTTTTGGCGTGTGCGTGCGTGCGTGCGGATGGGTGTGCGTGTGTGCGGATGGGTGTGTGTGTGTATCTGTGTGTCTCTTTCTCTGTGTGTGCGTATGGGTGTGTATGTATATGTGTCTTGGTGTGTGGGTGTAGGTATGTGATGGTGTGTGGGTAGTACCTTCAGTAAAAGTCACTGGGTTATGGATGACAGTGGTTTCAGCTTACCTCGATGTTCACCTTGGGGACTTTATAAAGTGGCTCAATCCAAGACAGTATTTAAACGGTCATTAGGCCTGTGCATCCTCTATCCCCCTGTCGCTTAAACCTTCAACTCTTTATTCAATGTCTAAACACACACACAACCACACCTGCACACACACACACACACACACAAACACACAAACACACACACAAGCACGCACAAACACACACACATAAAAACGTGCACACACACATAACATCTAAGTGTTAACCCTTCGCTATAAGTGGAGAACAAAGATTTGTGGAAGGAAATTGTTGTAAAATTGACCATTTGAAAGAACTTCATAGAAAGAGAAACTAGAAAAATAAAGATCCAGATTAAGAAGAATGATGTACGTTTCTCTGTTCCTTGATTGTGAACTGATTTTACTAATTGCAAAATATTTTAGCAAAACCACAATTTCTTCAATGGAAACGGATGCCAAACACAAAATATTTTGTTCCCCTTCCCATCTGTTCCACTGCTCTCTCTCTCTCTCTCTCTCTCTCTCTCTCTCTCTGTATCTCTCTCTCTCTCTCTCTCTCTCTCTCTCTCTCTGTATCTCTCTCTCTCTCTCTCTCTCTCTCTCTCTGTATCTCTCTCTCTCTCTCTCTCTCTCTCTCTCTCTCTCTCACCCTCTCTCTGTGCTGTCTTAAAATGAACTGTCTCCTTGTGAAATGGAATGTGTTTACTGGAGATTATTCAACTTCACCCCTGGAAATGGGAACCACCATATTACACACGTCCCTCTCTCCTCGGCAGCAGGGTGAAAAAGGGAATGAAGTAATAATTATAACTATCTTCCCAGAATATATTCATCCGTGCGGCAAAGATATTCTATTTGCAGCTGCCTTTATCCCGTTAATAACATTTCAAGTGTGTGTAAAGTGAACTGCATTTAAATTGGCTATTCAGCGAAGAAAGAGGCATGGGCGCCGGGGAAAGAGAAGGGAGCCATCCCCGTGATGCGACAGAGGAGCTATTACCAGACCCGGGGACGAGAGGTGTCGCACTGGAACACAGAGCAGGGGAAAGTGACTGCCTGTGGCAACGTGTTTGATGTGATGAAGAGAGAGCATGGGGGGGGAGGAAGGATTACAAACGATGGAGAGTAGAAAGTCATCGGTTAGGAGTGCGGGTGTCAGAGTTTAAGAGGGAAAGGCGTGGACTTCCTCGACCGTCTCGGAGGCAGACCTGGAAAGGGGAAGGGCTGTGGGGATGAATGTAATGTGTGCCATTATGGTACTTATGTGTTTGTTTCATCACAGCCCCAGTGAACTGAGCTTATTCATGTAACAGTGAGTGACATGAGATAACAAAAGAAGATGGTGTACTTGCTTGATCCCGGAGGAAAATTAAGTAGTACATTAGTACGGACAGTAGTATGATAAAAAAATCGAAAAATCCCTCAGCAAAGAAACTATCTCTATATACACAATAATAGTAGTAGAAAAATAAATACCGCAATTATTGATTGTATAAAATGGATGAGACATGAGCGTTCATAACTCTCATCTCTTGTAGCTCTACTTGTTCAGTAAACTAATTTATTTTGTAAGTCGCTCAACCATTGAAAATGAGGTGAAACAATGCTGAACCATTCTTCTGCGTAATCAGGGTGTATTTGTCTTCAGCTGTAAGATGTAAACAGAGACAAACATGCAGACAAACACACACACACACACACACACACACACACACACACACACACACACACACACACACACACACACACACACACACACACACACACACAAATATACTGACAACTTACTTTTGTGGGCTAAGACTCAATTATGTTAAATACACCATATATCATATTATGATTATACTAAATTATAGGACCATGTGTATGGTGGGAATCTGAATGTGCCATTTTATCTATTCATTATGTATTTTATTGTATTGCACAGGCTGTCAGGCTGTAGATGGTACGAGCAGAGGTAAACGAACCTGTGGCCAGCAGCATTATTCACGTCACGGCTAAGTATGGACTGTTTAGACAGCTTTTGTTTGATCATTGTGATATCTCTGGAAGACTCGGAACCTACCAGAGTCAATCACATTTTATTTGGACATGCATGATCTACTGTTTTTTATTGAACTGATGAGCTGATTTATGGGATTATTGTAAAATGGGATGGTCAACCAAATCAAGCTGTAGATCTTGTTTTCATCATTTAGGGAATTTGAATGCATCTCTAATGGTCTCTGGTGATAACACAGAACTGGAGTAAACGATTGACTCAATATTACCTAGACAAACAGAAACAATATGCAGCTCTGGCTAAACACATTATGCAGAAATTAATTATATAAATAGTATCATCTGGAAGTAGGCCCCCTCTAATTATTATATTATTCATGTTCTTCTTCTCTCTCCCCTCCTCTCATCTCCCCTCCCCTCCTCTCCTCTCTGCTCCTTTCCTCTACCCTCCTGTCCTGTCCTGCCCTCTCGTCTCCTCGCCGCTCTGCTCCTCTACTCTGGTCTCCTCATCTCTTCCCGCCCATCATCTCATCTCTTCTCACCCATCTTCTCTCATCTCCTCTTCTCTCCCCTTCTCTACTCTCCTGTCCTCTATTCTCTTCTCTTCGCTTTTCTCCTCTCCTCTCATTTCTCCTTCTCTCTCCCCTGTACCTCTCTTCTCCTTTCTTCTATCTCTGACAGACAAGACAATCACGAGCATGTGTGTGCATGGGGTGAGAGGGGGGGGGGGGTAGTGTCTGCCTGGGTTCCGATGAAGGTTGGCTTCCACAGTTGAAATTGATACCCATGGATTCCACTCCACGGTCGGTGTGTGTGCCGGACAGACCTGTGTCCATAACATCAGAATGAAACAGCTGCCATATAGTCGTGCTTCTTAGATTTCGCATTTGAGCAGCACTCATAAATTGTTATTGAACACTTTGACTGTCAGACAGCTGGTTTTTGATGTAAGCGACATTCTTCCGATAATGGTTTTCTAAGGAGTTTTTGGAGCCCTTTCTTTCCATATGTGGGCAAACTGAGAAACAAATAGTGGACTATTCCTGTCTCGGAGAGGGATTCCCACAGTGAGGAGAATATCCCACCACCTGGGATATATTTCAGAAGGACAGCTTGCAAGTGTTAGTGACACATCTAATTGCTTTTATTATTGCATTTATCAAACCTTCTTCTGCAGAAGATTCAACAAGAATAATACTCTCCTGTCCGGCAGTTAATCCATTCAGGTAAATGGATGGATGGAAATACAACCGACTGAAAATGATACAGCTATAGATATAACTGTAGCTACAACTCTCGTCACTAGAGGCTGCTAATGAGGAAATTGCAGGTTTAACATGATAAAGTAATTTGTGATAATTTACTGTTTAAGGGCTGAAGTAGGTTTCACCAGGCCACCCTTGATTAATATTTGCTGTCTGGAGAAAACCAGAGTTTGGTTAATTCTTTTTGGCAATTATATTTATTCAATTATATAACCAACATAAACCCTGTGCACAAGATGGAGGCTGAGATTTAAATAAGTAAACACAAGGAGTGTTCGTGTTTTCAGACTATCACCATCAACAAAAAGCCTCAGTTTAACCATCAGGTGTTTACCTGAAACATCTAGTAGGTAGTGGGACAGAAGACGGTTGGACAAAACGTAAAAGACCAAGGACTACCTACTAGCTGTTCGTTGCGGATTGGGACAATAACAAAAAAACGATAGCAATTGTTAAGGCTTCACAAGGAAAGCTTCTTCAAGAATCCAACTTCAATTGTGTTTTTTAAAGACCTATGGTGTATTCTGAAAGGAGAACCAATCTATTGTATTACTAAAATGTTTTTTCCCCAGTGGTAAAACACGAGGATTCCATCGGGAATAAACGGTGAATAATTAATAATGAACCATGAACAAGGCACTTTAATTAAAACTATGAACTTAAATTTAATAAACAAGTAAACTGAAAGAGAGAGTTTAAAATCATTATTATTATTATATAATGATATGTTTATTATAATTCTCATTATTATTCTTACTCAAACTGTTCTTCTTCTTCTTCGTCTTCGTCTTCGTCTTCGTCATCTTCTTCGTCTTCTTCTTAAGCTTTGCCTTTATTTTCTATTTTAATACTAAAATGCCTTTTTAACTTTCTATTTTACCCATTTCTTTGCATATGTTTTCTTTTACTCATCTTTTATTTTATTTTATTGTATGACAATGTTTATATGTGAAGCCCTTTGAGTCTGCCTTGTGTATGAAAAGTGCTATATAAATAAAGTTGCCTTGCCTTGCCTTCTACCTTCTTCTTCTTCTTATTATTATTAGTAGTAGTATAAATATTAAAAGTAGTAATAGTAGCAGTCAACCTTTTGCATGTGTGGTTGTGTGTGTGTGTGTAGTGATTGTGTGTGTGTGTGTGTGTGTGTGTGTGTGTGTGTGTGTGTGTGTGTGTGTGTGTGTGTGTGTGTGTGTGTGTGTGTGTGTGTGTGTGTGTGTGATGGTATGGATGTGTGCCATTTGCACCTCTGTGTTTGTGTGTGTGTGTGTGGGTGTGTGTGTGTTTGAGGGTGCGCTGTGTGAGGCATTAGTTAAAGCAGTGTCTGAAGACACAGCCCCATCTGCTGCCCATCGTCACTCATCAACACTCTGCCTGACATTGGCCTAGGGCATCCAGAGAGGTGACAGCTGAGCCTGTAGCCAGGTGACAGACACCTGAGAATGCCTGTGTGGAGGTGTCCAGTGTGTGGATACGTTGGAGGTGAAGGTTAGCAATAGCCCTTCCATGAACCATTCCGTTGCCACATCTTTGCAGAAAAAAAGAATCTCACCACCACCTAACCAGACTTGGACGTTTTATGCCATGTTGATTATCAATCTACTGTATTAGATAGTCAAAGAAAGTAAGATAGATTGGTTATCCCATATGGGAAATCTGCGTGGCACAGCCGAAAGCACAGGAAAGTAGAAAATTAAAAGTGATACACAAAATAAAAGGATTCCTTTATCCCTCATCCCAGTTATAATCATTTTATCGCACCTTTTTTGGCTTTGCCCATTCTCTCTTTCCTCTTGTTTCGTCGCCTGTGTCTCACTCTGCCTCTTTGTTTTTTTACACGCTCTACCACTTTATTCCCCGTTCCTGTGGCTCTCTTGGCCTAGCGGGCTCCCTCCGCTCTCCAGCGCCCCTCCGGGGATCTCCCTGACACCTGTCTCACTGGCACATGTTGGACGACAACCAGCCAGCAAACACTGATCACTCAATCCTCCTCTGTCCAAATATTGCAGGCTGTTCGGTGGGGCGGCCAAATCAGTGGGAAACCCGGGACATATCTTATTCATGAAAGCCATGAATTATTCTCTGAGATATGAACCTCCGTCACGTAAGGCACGACCATGCGACAGATAGATGGAGGTTGTTTAAAAAAATATAAAAAAGGGGGTATTGAAGGAGTCTGGGTGGAGGAAGGGACAAACAGACACGCAGACAGACAGGGGGGGAAGTATGTAAAAAGGAAGGCTAGCAGATGAATTAGGTTACAGAAAAGAGAGGATTGGAGAAATCTGTTTTTCTGAGAAGGGGGGTTAGACGTTGTAGAGACATTGCTGTGCTGTAGAAAAAGACGCAAAGATTATAACGTCATAAATGTTTTCAGAAAACACATCAATATAGTTGTGTTCTACATGTTCAACAACGTATATTCACATTTAAAGAATGAGACACTTAAAGTGCTCCAGATTTGTGTACCCTCAATCCTGATTTTTTTGAAAACTGAATACAAGTTGATTTTGTATTCAGACTCTTGGGAATCTCTGATGATACCAACTTTATTATGTTTCCATTGGTTCCACTCTATGGAGTAATGGAGTATCACGCACACACAAGAAAGTCTATGAAAAATGACATCATTTGTTTTCATCGGTCTTGTGTTCAAGCAGAGAGGGCATTGAGGCTTATCTTCACACCTCCATGGTTCTGATCCATTACAGCTCGAGTGTGGAAGCAATATAACATTGCATTAACAATCGAGTTAGGGGCTTCAAAGCTCGCTGTCATTTCATGCATTCTGTTAATTCCTACATGTGAACGCATACAACAAATGCACACATTCATGCGTATCCCTCACAAGCTACACTAGGAATGAAGTCATGCCTTCGTGCTAAGTCTCTGCACTATTTGATCCATCTCTTTCAGTTTAGCTTCAATGCAATGTGGAAGTTCCGCCGTGTCCTTGTGTGCTTGTCTGTTTGTCTGGCGGTTTTATGTTGGCAGTTTGATGTCTTTAGCTCTCCTTGCCTTCCGTGTTTAAGACTCTGCCTCCGGGCCGGTTCAATGTTTATCTTCCGTCTATGTTTGTATTTGCTTTCCTTACCAACAGAAGATCACTGTGAACAATGGCATAACAAAGGAAAGGAACAATGCTACTGATATACTACTACCCTCAGTGGGTTTGTGTGTGTGTATGCGTGTGTGTGGGTGTTTGTGCATGTGTGCGTGTGTATGTGTAAATGGAACGGAAAAGTATGATTTATATGATATCCAAACACTGTTACCTTCACTTTAGTTTTTTTTCCCGTAACAGGAAATCAGAGGGAGGCTAGGTTGTGGCCCCTCAGTGTCGGACCGCCACAGTAGACATGGAGGCACTGAAGAGAGGACTTCCCCTCCCAGAGGACTTTGAGTAATCTCGCCACTTCCCGGGAGCTGTGGGCACATCTATTCCTAACAGACAATCTAACAGATTGAAGAGGCCTGTGGCGCCGGTAGACAAAGAGATGGAGAAGGCAATGAGAGTAAGGGAAATACTGAGAAAATGAACAAACAAACACGCAAACAAGTAGTGAATAAGAATAAGAATTAGTACACAAATAATGCATTTGATTTGCAGGGCACTTCTTTTCGGACCCGAAGACGTTTAATGAGTATTCCTCATCATTTACTATGTGTAATCGAATATGCAGCAGAAGAAAAAATGGAAATAAAAAATCGCCACATGCAATTATCACACATAAGGCTCAATCTTTATTTCCAACTTTATCTCAGACAACAACATCTTTGTGAACAGCGGACGCCTTTTAACTGCTACCTTTTAACGACCATCTTAATTACCTCACTTCTGTGCGAGGGGGGAACAATGTGGGGCTGGCTTTGTGGAAGACTTCGGATCATTGGGCAAAGACGATAGACGAGATCTATTCAATTACAGGAGGTGTACCGGACGAGCACTAGACCCCGCCAATGGTCCATGACGTGAGCAGACCTCAAGCACCGGCTTCTGAGATATTTATGAGATCATGGAGTGCGGAACAAAAGTGCAGAGCAGAGAAGTAGAAATAGTTTTCATCCTGTTTCATAATAGGGTAGCAAATACGGCTCATTCTCATGCAAAGGCGGTGGGAGGTTTTAATTGAAAATGGAAATTTCTCTATTTAAAGTCTGATTATCATAGCAGGTGGAGAGCAATTAAAATAAATGAACGGTGAACCGCCTTTGTCCGCATGCCGCTAAGCGCTTCAGGCGTCTTAACCGCACATTAATACATTAATAATCCCACATCTGAGACGATATGACTATCGTTGCACACATATCACAGAATGAATTTAACATTTGGCCTACATTCAAAGTTAAAAGAGAGGAAGCAATCATTCTGGCCTGTTTGTGTATGTGTGTGTGTGTGTGTGTGTGTGTGTGTGTGTGTGTGTGTGTGTGTGTGTGTGTGTGTGTGTGCGTCTGTGTGTCTGGGTGTGTGTCTGAAAATGTGTGTGTGTGCAAGTGTGCGTGTGTGTGAAAGCGTGTCCTTGTGTGTGTGTGTGTATCTTTGTGTTTATGTGTGGGTGGGCCGTGTGTGTGAGTATGGTCGGCACTGCTAGGAATGCTGAAGAATATAAGAACTTATGTTTCCCAGAGCATCTGCCATACTGGAAGATGACAGTCATCATCGTAAATCATTATCGTCAACCTCGTCATCATCGTCAACCTCTTCATCTTCTTCACATAAACAGCACATATGCTGAGACAGACACACACACGCCTGTGCATGCACGCACACACACGCGCACACTCACACACACACACACACACACACACACACACACACACACACACACACACACACACACACACACACACACACACACACACAAGCAAACACACCACAAACATTCACACACACAAGCATGTACGCACTGGCTCTAAAAAAGTCTCCAAGCTGCTCTTTTCATCAGTATATTTTTAAAAATAGACGGTGGAATTAACCTCACATTCTGTATTGCTTTGTTCTTGATGACAAAATGAAAATTTCTAATGAGATATATGTAATGACGAGGAGCGACTCACACACACACACACGCAATCACACCATCACCATCAACGTTAAATCTAAGGTACCCTCTGTTGATGGACGAATTGTCAAAAGAGGAAGCTGTGTTTAGGGAAACTCAAATCCGGCAGAAAATTGCTTTCTGAATTCATGGACCGTATGTTCAAATTAGACAATCACGAAGACAACGTGTGACTCCATATCCAGTCCTGAACACTTGCTGGTTTGCTCCCCACTCAGGCTAACATGTAGGGTAAATAATTGATAAAGAACAAAGAAAATGCGATGAGGTAATCAATCAATAAAGTGTTCCAACACTATTCCCTGTCCAGTCTTACCGCCTCTCCTGAACACATAGCTATGATGATATAGAGACATCACCAGTTAATACGAGATTTAGATATTGCCGTATTCCCTGGTTATGTGGTTTGGTAAAGCATACCAGGGTATTATAACAGTTTTTCATGTCGGAGGATGTGTAGCCCACAGAAACTGGTGGCCACATGCAGGTCATTCTAGGGCCTGACTCTCAGACACCACCTCCCGATCCCAGACACCCAGTGATGGACGATGAGCCACAGGATGAGGTCAATGGGGGTGTATGTGGGGGGCGGCGGGGGGGGGGGGGGGTGGAGGTTATTGGAACCAGTGTCTGGGCCTGCCTTACTCTCGCCATAAATTTAAAACAAGACGAGTACACATTGATTGAATAGCACCGGTTTGGTGTGTATGTGTGTGCGTGTGTGTGAGTGTGTGTATGTATGAATGTGTGTGTTTGTGTGCGTGTGTACGTGTGTGTTTGTGTGTGTGTGTGAGAGTGTGTGCGTGTGTGCGTGTGTGTATATGTGTGTCTGATGTGTTTTCGCGCGTGTGCGTGTGTGTGCGTCAGTATGTGTGTTTGTGTTTGTTCGCTCGCGCGTGTGCGTGTCAGTATGTGGGTATGTCTGTGTGCACGCATTTCTGTGTGTATTTGTGTGTGCGTGTTGGTTTGTGCGTGCGTGTGTGTGTGGGTGTGAGTGTGCTGGTCTCTGTGGGTGTGGGATTTAGAGTGTGCCTATGAGATGGTTCCTCTATAGCAGTGTGTGCCCATGCGTGCACATCACAGCATATTAGATAACATGTTTGGGAAGCTCATATTGCGTCCAGATGTTCCAGCAAATCAATTAAAAGTCAAAGGTATAGAAGAACGTGTTTCATAAGGCGCTGAGCACCCTAGCAGGTGTCACCCCATAACACTCAGGACATCGGCTTGGACACGTTGACACCGGATACAAGCTTCAATTTAAGATAAGACCAAGACAAGATGTGCAGAAATCGCGGGTCCGTATCGTAACCCAGGGAATGAATTCAAAAATAAAATCGCCGCCAAACCCATTCCTTAATCGTTCTCTACAATCATAACATTCATAAACCAGTTTAAAGATACACAATAACAATGGTAAAAAACCCTGTTGTTCTTGGAGTTTCCAGAATACAGTTATTAAGCCATTGAGCAACGGTTATTTCTGTGAATCACTTTTAATAGCGCACACACAGCCAAGAGTGCGTGCCTGCGGCCGACCCCTCCGCCTCGCGCTGGAGGAGAGCTGTGAACTGTTTATCCTCATTTTAACTTTATTAAACCTGACTTCATTTCCCTTCCTTCCTCCGAGAATGTGAACTGTTTTCCCTCCTTTTGACTTTATTAACTTTGTTAAGATCTACTTCTCAGCAATGAAAGTGAATATTTAATATATCTGGCTGCCTTTGATGATGTCCCACCATGCGGGTGTCGAGCTCAGCTCTGCAGACGAGACCGTTCTGGACAAAGGTTCTGTGTGGTGTCTCAAACGTCCATCTTTGTCATGTCTGTATTCACCAGTGAATAATGCTAATGTTAATTATGACCTGAATAGTGATGATTGAAGAGGACTCTAGATCGGACTATCCATAAAGGGAAGGTACCTAACTTGCCGTTTAAAAGGGTAAAGGGGTGAAGGGACTTGAAAGTGATAGGAAATCACAGTATGATGAATGGATGGTGGAGATAGTAAAACAAAAAAGAGACAGAAAGAGAGAGGTATTTCTGCCTTTTTCTATCTATTTTCTGCCTCTTTCTGTCTTGTTCTGTCTCTTTTCTGTCTCTTTCTGTCTCTTTCTATCTATTTTCTGTCTCTTTCTGTCTCTTATTGTCTCTCTTTGTCTCCTGCTGTCACTTTTCTGCCCCTTTTCTGCCTCTTTTCGTTTATTGTTGTCTCTTCTAGGCGTGGATATTTTGGACGACGACAGGGAAGAACCACCAACATCAATTCTAATCCCTGTTAACTTGCGTCGTCATAAACACTTTTTAATTGGTTTAAGGATCGTCGTTCCCTGATCCTATTCATCACACTCTCATCAGACTAAACACTCTGAAACGTCTGCAGCGTGGGGACCAGGGAAGATGGAGTGTGTGGAGGTGGCGACATTTCCCCTTCACAGGAGTGGGGCAGTCGGAAGGTCAGTCCTCCCAGGGCCGCCCACACAGGACCACAACATGAGATATAGGCGTCCGCCTGGAAGGGGATCGTTTAAATGTTCCCATGCACAGAACCTCCAGTTTAGTTTCCGCTTGATTTATGTTGTTGTTGAGCTGCACGCCGAGCAGCCACTCTCTTATTCCCTCAGCTTTTTGTCCTTTTCATCCTCAGAGGTAGACAACATACCTTGCACATGCGTGCACGCACACTCGCACTCACGCATGCACCCAAGAACACATGCACACACACACGCGTGCCCACACACAAACGCGTTCACACACACACACACACACACATGTACGCATGCGCGCATGCACATGCACACGCATAGACACATACACACACACACACACACACACACACACACACACACACACACACACACACACACACACATACACACACATCTTTTGATACACCTGTTCACTAATGTATATAATGGAATACTTGTGTGTGTGTGTGTGTGTGTGTGTGCAGGTGTGTGTGTGTGTGTGTGTGTGTGTGTGTGTGTGTGTGCGCTCGCGTGT
>NC_082401.1:22169044-22174044 GCF_031168955.1 Gadus macrocephalus | reverse complement strand
TTTAATTTGGCCCATCTATCATCCTTCAAAGTGGGCACAGCCTGGGAGTGTCTTAAACAAGTGTTTATTGGCCTCAGTCCATTAGTGCATTCTGGCTGCTATTATTCATTAGTTTGGACATACACTCGCACACACACACACACACACACACACACACACACACACACACACACACACACACACACACACACACACACACACACACACATACACACACATACACATACAACTCTGTGCTATTATTGACGACTTGTAACAGGAGAGTAAATTGAATTATGTTTGTTCTAAATAATAAACTGAGAGAGAAGTTTTACTGCTGTTTCATCAATCTCCCTGTCGAGACACTTCTGGTTTACGCACACACACAAATGAATGAGCAGCACCTACCAAACCACATCATATCATTAGATATAACTGATCATTCATCACATATAATTACATTATTATGGCTTACTATGGCTATCAGCAGAAACGTCATTATTGTCTTTGAGTAAATCCAGACGGGCTTGGTCATTTGCCTTTCCTTGCCTTTATAACTTTTATGATCACATCTGACTTTGGTTGATTGCAAGGTCTGCACTTACCAAGGACACAAATGTGTTGCCTTTTGGCAAGAAATTCGATTATGTACCTTGTCCAGCACTTTGCAATCAATGAAATTAACGAGTGGAAAGCACCCAGAGTCATCGCTTGGATGTGTCCACAGCAGGTGAAGGGAGAGGATACGTCTTGATCGCTAATTCTACCAAAGGAAGAGGTGGATTTATACTTTGACGTTTGAACTTAATACTTTGACAAGATCTATCTCCCCGTTGTCTTCATTAGTGACAATAGGTTGTTTCTTACACCATTCAATTAGCTTACCTTTACATTGTTTTGTGACTCCTGAGTGTTTGGATTGGACGATCTCTCTTTTTGAACAGAGTCTGGTCCCTTAAGGACAAGAGGCTGAGAACTTTGGTATGGAACTAGTTACACTCGCACCCAAATCCAAATGTTCAGCGGAAGACCGTATTAGCAACAGCCAAAGTGTTAGTGGTTGTTACAAGTCTTAAACTTCAACCTAACATTACCCTTATTATTAATATTACAAACACCCATTAGAATTGTTCAACACTCATCCACATTATTCGCTCTAATCTTCTAACAATATTCAGAATCAAACAGTTAGATTACATCAATGTGCCCGATGTAGTACAGTCGCTTTTATGTTCCGGCCTACTTTCATTAGACGAGACTAACTACACAATCATTTCATTGTTATTACACAGCACAAGATTCTAATGCACACGTGTTCTGCGTCTGACACCGTCCCTCCGTCTAACAATCGCACACTCTTCATCACTTTCCTTTTATTCCTTCTAAACATTTACACCAGGCCATCTCACTCGGTGTGTGTGTTTACTCTAACGTGATGGGCTTAGCGAGCACTCGGACCAGGCTCTGTGAGACGCCACATAGGGTATACGTGATCACTGACGGGTGTTTGGTTTTGCCGCAGACGCTTAGAAACAGACACTGCTCTCACTCAATCTAACACCGTTCTCAACACCGTGTCCACCGACACCTCCAGGCCCGCCACCTCTCGTGAGTCACACTCTTTCCCAGAGCCATATTCCTCCGCCCACTTACGGAGAAATATGATCAACATTTACTGCGACGAGGGTGTAGCCGTAGGAGAACGTGTGACCTGTTGACTGAGCGCCACTTTTTATTTATGTCGTATGTTTATGGGATTACACAAGACGAATCGATGCATCATGCACCGTTTCGGGGTCCGCTTTCATTTGTATGTTTTTGTATTGAGATTCAAAAGGGGGTTGAACAAGAGTTCCTTGAGATGTTTACAGGCGTATCACAGAATCAGTGTAAAGAACAGGGATAACGAACATCAACACATGTAAACACATAAAAACAGAGTGAATTTGAAAAAGGGAGTTGTGTTTATTAGTGTGAGCAGAAAGGCCTCAAAGGGGAAGTGAAAACCTTGCATTGCAGAGAATACTCTTGACACATGCCGCTTTTGTATTTAGGCATTGAAGTGCTGATATGAAGCACAAACAACTACCCACTACAGTATTTTGTCATCGTGAGTCACGATGGGAGTCGTCATGACACGATCCATCGCTTTCTATGAATACTCACAAATTGGACCTCGGTTCTGCCACACCGCCTCCACCTTCTCACCGTTCCAGTGTGAACTTATTTCATGTGATGCTCAACGTTTTCGTCGATATGCAAGCGTCCATACGATAGGTTCCACTGTTTGATCCTTTTAAGTATATTTGATGATTGCATTAATTTATCCTATCGAAGAAAACGCTGTCCGATCTGAGTTGAGGGCTGCGATCCAAAACTGTTTTCCAGATGCTTCAGCTCAGGCTTGATCACTCTTGCTCCGAGCACCAGAAGGCCGTGGCGAGAACGAAAAGGAGCAACGGCTGAGGCTGAGCTGCCTCAGCATCACATTGGTTGATGTCGAGGTTACGTGGATAATCTGGCCATTCACAGCCTTCCGCCTTCATGGTCAATCCCATCAATCGTTGAAGCCAGAGCTTAAATCTAACTGGGGTTCAAAATTATCAGAGAGATAGGTTTTCTAACCCAATCAAAACTATTCAACGGGATTTGTGATTTGTAAATTGTGAAATTACAAAAACAAATCTCTGCTGACAAGAACAAAACAAATGAACCACTAAGAAGTTGTAGAATAAAATGCGATAGCAAAGACGAAAGTATTGCCAAGTGATTTTCCTCTTGGCCTCAGCCTGCTCCCTAAAGCTGCACTACCTCCAGCGCTCACCAGACTTGAAAGGGTGACAGAATTACGGCACTGAGGTGTCATTCTACCAGGGTTCTGTGGGAGAGAATAGCTTCTTTGTCCTTGGGATGAAACCACCACCACGACACACACGCACACACACACATGCACGCACAAACACACACACACACACACACACACACATACACATACATGCACACACACATATACACACACACATACATGCACACACACATATACACACACACACACACACACACACACACACACACACACACACACACACACACACACATACATGCACACACACATATACACACACACATGCACGCACACACACACACACACATGCACACACACATATACACACACACACACACACACACACACACACACACACACACACACACACACACATACATGCACACACACATATACACACACACATGCACGAACACACACACACACACACACACACATGCACACACACATATACACACACACACACACACACACACACACACACACACACACACACATGCACACACACAAATAGACAAAGACACACACAGACACACACACACACACACACACACACACACACACACACACATGAGTTGGTGAATGCGTTAAAGACTAATTAGCTTGTTTGTTTGGCATGTTTTATCGGTCCCAGGGGACCAGAGGGGGGTCACAAATACGCCTTGCTCCTAGTGGATCACCATCTGTTGTACACACACACACACACACACACACACACACACACACACACACACACACACACACACACACACACACACACACACACATACACACACACTCTCACACACTCACACACACATACACACATACATACATACTTTATACAACTAGACGCGAAATAAACGCAACCGAAAAGTGAGTCAACGCCAACAAAGGCAGTAAATCAGCAGTACTTATGTGCCCACCTGACACACATTCAAATAGCTTGGGAAGTATCAATAAATAACTAGCCTGGGGTTAACACAATAAATACCTAGCCTGGGTTATTTCAATAAATACCTTGCCTGGGTTACATCAATAAATAGCTCTACTTATGATACTGATGGTTGAGAAAACAGGGGGAGGATCAGTGGTTCTCAACCGCTCAACTCATTCTTTAGGTCTGAAAAATATTTTGAATTCTTGAGGTTGTTAACCCCAACAATATCTGCAGGTAAGATCAAGGTACAGGTGGCCGTATGCGTATCTGCCATGCTAATTATTTCGATTTAAATTGTTATTGAGTGTTCTGTTTGTATTGAAATGACCTTTCAAACCTCTGCCACTATTTCACATACCATTAGCTTATAAATCGCAATCTCACGTGACCCGATATGTATTTCATGTGACCCGCATACACACACACACATACACACACACACACACACACACACACAAACACACACACACACACACACACACACACACACACACACACACACACACACACATTGGCAAACGCTAACGCACACACACAACAACATGCACACATACACATGGGCACACACACAGACACACATAGAAACACACACACACGCACACACACACACACACGCACACACACACAAACATGCACACACACACAAACACGCAAACACACACAAAGACACACACAAACTCACAATTTTAATATCATAGGCCTACATGACTATTAACTATCATTATTATAATTATAATTACTAGAGTTTTCACGCGCGCATTGCGCACACTCTACCTCTAGTTGTAATTAAACCAATAGCAATAATGTGAAAACCCTTGTCGATAATGTAACACATTTCTGAGAGCATAATATAATAACATTTAGCCTATAATGTTACAACATATAATATTCGTTCACCACAAATGACTCTTAAAAGCTTGCAAACATTTTACAATATATAATATCTTTTAACCACTCAGCGAAAAAAGGCAAAAGGCTGATTATCATTTAGGGGGCCACTCAATGACATGCAGAAGCGTCATCAACACGCCCACTGAAGTGGTGTGAGAACCGACTTATACAGACTTTCTACTCCTCATTCACATGTAAGATATTTACATTTCCTACGTAGAAAATACTACCTCAGGGGTAGTATTATTCAGGAGATTTTCAGGGTACAAATGACAGGATATGTTGTTCACACATACGGCCCATTGGGAGAATATCAGGACTTACACATGTGCCTGAAAGCAGCTGTGAGCATTTGATTACCTTATA
>NC_082401.1:22141544-22166544 GCF_031168955.1 Gadus macrocephalus | reverse complement strand
GGGTCAACGTAGGAAGCAGGCGGGCGGTGGCAGCGTTTTCTTTGGTTAGTTTATGTCGTGGCTCTCACTTGAGGCTATGCACACAAACATGGAGACGAAGGAATCCCTGAAGAAGGCGTACACGTGAAGGTGCGTCATGTGACACGTATTGAAAAGTTCCATGATCAAGGAACGCAGGAATTTTAACTCATTAAAATGCAAAGATGATGAAAGAAGATGAAGGCAAGATGTTGTTGTTTTTTAAAGGTTGTTTTAGTCTGAAACCCCGAGAAACCCCCTCTCGTTAGATAGAATGTTACAGTTAATGCTGTACGATGGTAAATCCCGATGAAGGGATTTTCCAAGCTGGTACGCTTTATGACATTAATGCACAGGCAAACAGACTGACATTCTGGGATGTGGTTATTTTTATGAAAACAATCTTCATGGATTAGCATGACATTTCACCCTGACTCGATTGCTCTGTCACGACCCCCCCCCCCCCCCCCCCCACACACACACACACACACACACAACTCTTGTCAGACACTGTGTCTGTATGTGTGCTTATCTGACACAGAGGATTTAACGTATTGTGGTAAACGTACAGAATAAATTACCGCCTGTCTTATTAAGTATTCCTTTTAGATTATGAAATGCCCTCCTCCGGCTTTGAGGGATATGTTTTGAATTTGAGAAAATACAGAAGTTAGCTGCAGATAAGACATTTTGCTCGCAGGTATGCAACTATCTCAGAAGAGAAACAGGTCTGTATTAAATACGTCACTGTACACGGCCAAGAACATGACAAGCAATTAGGGCTTGAGCGGTTAATGTTTGGACAATGTCGCACCGCACGGTTTACACTAAACAGATGCAATGTGTGTCTCACTTCAGAAAACGGATCAATCGCTGCATTTGAAGTGAACCAAATGTCCTCCCCAAAAGGCGTTTGATTTTTCAGTCATGCAGCACAATACATCACGGTGGTCCCTCATGTGTTTAGGATTCTGGCGATTATTAGTCATATCCATCTAAAAATATAAAGGATTAGGGACACAAAAAATGGCCTTCTCCAGATGAAAAGCCCTTTCTGTCAGTCTGGTGGTAAACAGAGCTGACACTGTGTATGCATGTTGCATCCTGTTGTGTTGGTTAAACCCAAACATGTACTTGTATTCCACTACACATTTGCTCTGTTTGCCAAATTAAAAACATCTGCAAAGAAAGCACAACAGCTCTTAAGTGCAACACACGGCTACTTCGATAGGACAGTTTGTATCTGCCATCGATAGGATAAAAGCCTTTTAAACCATAACTCCTAACAGGAAACTCAATTAAAGCCCACTCTATAATTAGAGCCGAGCCTTCCTATCCTTGTCAGCCGAATCCTACCAACTGCTTGTTTCATATATCATATCACTTTGCTGGAATTATCTGAGCATTCATTTCTGTGAAACCAAAGAGATGTTTGTGACAGGCCTGTGCCAAAAAATAATGCAGAGTTAATCCACAAGAAGCTTAGAGGAACTTGAATTTTTTGAGAACAGGATAGTTTGTTATGCAGATAACCGGTGCGAAAAAAGATTCACATGTTCCTGTGTTTTCTCTGGGTGCGTTTTCTGAAGGTATTTAAATGCAGGGCTATTCAGATAGATTGAGCGTCTGAACCACTTGTCTTCATCCATCTTCCTGTCTGGGAATAGAGTACAATCTGCCATTATTATTGTTATTATTATTATCTGTAATGTTACGGTTATCTGTAATTGATGCATCTGTGCATCAGAATCCCATAATGACCATAATGATAACTTATGAGGAATGGGAAATAGAAATGTACAGATATTTTGTATCTATTGGGATAATCTTGTGGCCACAGTATCAGAAAAGAAGTTTGGCAGAAAAACAGAAACAAAATAATTTACAAAAATCAAATTATCGAAAAAACATGGTCATGATTGCCCTTGAAGGTTGTTAACATATAAACAACATCAAAACAAAAACAACACAACCTTGGAGCAAGATGTTCACGTAACCATCTCTCTCTCTCCTTTCATACATAGCTGCCCGCTTCCCTTGATCGGAATGAAACATTCTTGAATGAGATTGGGTGAATAGACAAAATAGATTTTTCGCATCAGACACAAATATTCAAGGACAAAATAAACAAATAAAGATAAATAATAGATCAACCTTAGTCAGTTAATAGGATATTTGAGGATAACCAATGAATGAACTAAATAATGAATCCATGAATCTTCCAAGGATATACTTGGGGGCCAGGTGTTAAAGACTTACTGGATGGCTCTTCCATTTCCATCAAGAGGAAGACATCAAGCAAAATATGAATGATGAGTTTATTATTTGTTCACAACCACACTGACCATGGAATTGCTTGTTATGATTCAGACAAGGGTTGCTACATAACCCGATGTGGCCCTTACAATGGCGATGGCGTGCTCTGTATCGTGTGCGTGTCTGTGTTGGTGTGTCTGTGTTTGTTTGTGTGTGCGCGCGTGCTTGCATTCAACCAGAAAGGGGATTTTTTTGTATCAATGGATTTGTATTCCATTTACTTTGTTATACTTGTTGTCCCTCAAGCACTGATGACAATATTCTGATGTCAGCATACAACACCAAAAAAATTTCAATCACTATTGTTTCCCCCCACACACAAACACGCACACACTCACTCACACACGCACACGTGGCCTGGTTTTACTTAGCGCAACCACTCAAGTTTCGTTGTGTGCTTTGACAAGGTTTGGAGCTGAATTATATTGGTATTAATTTAATGTTCACTTATCAGGAGCAGATTTCAGAACACTTTGTTTTATTTCCTGTTTGGATCCCTCTCTGTCCCTCTTTTTGTCTTTCATCTCATTTAAATGCATTTTTGTTCTCACTCCTAATCTTCCCTCATTGTTCCTGCAATCCTTTTATGTGTCATTCTCTCAGTCGTTTCCTCTTTTCCTTCCTGGCATTACTCTTGTGGGAAGAAACTTCAAATCGACCAAACTTTCATGCATTGTTCCCTTCTGATTCAAATGTAGTTCAGGGAAGGGGAACCATCATTTTCGTTAGTTATTTGAATTCCATTCCATTGTACTGAACTTGAAACCATTGGATTCATATTAATGTAATGAAAACAGCAGTCGTGTGTACAATACATACCACAGGGTTTTTGTGGTAAAGATAGAATCCTTCTCACTACAAATGTTTTTGGTTATGCTCAATGAAATACCAGCATTTCAGCCAGTGTTGGTTTTTGTAATGCTGAGGGTGAACTCCCAGCCAGCCGTTGCAAAAGCACTATAATATTACAGTAACAAAAACAAATAAATCATTTCAAAGAACAACAAGTGTGTGCAGATCACATCGATCTGGTCCAACAGAAATCCAACCAAAGCAAATGATTATTCTAAACTACCCTCTCTCTCTCTCTGTCTATAACCTCAACACGCAAACACTCACACAAAGTTTGTACCAAAAGCTAAATGAGTTGCTTATATGCCGACAAACACATCATTAACCAGACCAATCCCTACTGGATTACGTGATCGGATGATCGATGTTCAGTAAGTAATAGATCCGATCCCTACTCATGGAACCTTGGTTGTGGAACACAGCATGGACGTTTCGCTGGACCTCTACCCAGGAGTAGGGTAGCCCCTGGGATCAGACGAGCTGGAGACTTCTGCAGTGATCCAACGTTGCCAGAATACATACCCGCCTCCTCGCGTTGCTGGAAAATGCAGCTATCACTTCTGTGCCTACCTTCCAAACATGATTAGCACGACCCAGAGGATAATGGCTCGTACGTACAATCACAGCAACGGGCGAATAATGGACGGAGGGGCCGGGGAGAGAGACGATTGCTCACTAATGTCGGCTATTGTTGGCCGACCCTCTGGAAATGTGTTTATTACGTGGGCTCATAATCAGATACAAGCCATGTCTGCAGTGAATTACATGACGGATGCTTGGAAGAAAGCTGTGGGGGATTTAGTATTTCATTCCTCCCCAACAATTGGAAACTACTTCATACTTTTGGAGCGGTAAACATATCTTTGACAGATGTTCAGACCAGGGGCACTGCATTGTATTTGCATTGATAGGGATATGGATAAAGTACTGGCTGAACCCAGGAACAAGCAGACTTTTTTGGACTCCGGAGAGAGAGGGAGGGGGGGAGGATGTAAACAAGAGAGGGACTACACACAGAGCTGCATTTTGCTTTCACGACACAGTTTAATGTGAACCGAGCAACGGGTTTTATTGGACGTGAACAGCATTTAAATTAACAACTGCTGACATGCACCGCCAGTGTCAAATGGTCCTGCCTAATAATGTCACACACTTAAACAACACAGTGATGTATGTACACACACACACACACACAGACCCCAATACACACACACACACAACGACACACACGAGCATGCGCCAACAGGCGCGCCACACACTCAAACAAAGGTCAGACATAAGGTGGTTTTGGTTGTGATATGCCACACTCAATTAGCATGCTCCTTTGGTTCAGCAACAATAAGCAGATGGAACACGATGAATAACTACTGCTCCTCTCACAGGGGCACCCGCCACACAACGCACCAGTCTGAGAAAATCACCAACGACATAAGCAACAGACAGGCTGGGAGGGGGGGGGGGGGCTTCGGCATGTGTTCGATTACAGACGGGACTGCGCGCGTGTGTGTAAGGTAGACAGGCCCTGATTAATAGCCTACAACGTGGTGCGTTACCTTACAAGTCAATGCAATCGCTCTCCGCAACTCACATGTGTTAATACAGAGACCGGCAAGCGAAAAGAAAGCACACACATCCCAAACACAAGGTAGCCCCATATACCTTTGGATGGTCTAACATGGGGAACAAACGTGCAAGGTCGGTGGTTATTCTCCACATCTCTAATATCTTCCACATGCTGATTGAATTCGCTGATTGGATCTGTTTTTTTTTTTTTTGCGTTACGGAGGAGTCAGCTCACTACGCAGGCATGGCGATGTCGGGCCGGTGCTGGGTTACCCTGAGTCAGAGCGCTGTGGTCGATTCAGGGGTAAACAGATGGTCTGGGGGACCTGATCTCACCCGGATAGCATTTGGGGATGTCGGATTTAACTTTCCACTTTCCATAGAGATGTTCTGCTTTTTTTCTCCTTCTTAAAGGCATTGGGAAGTGCTTTATAAGGACTATGGTCAGATTACAGAGGAGAAGCTCTGAAAGGGTTAGCGTTCGCATCGTTTGAACGTCATAGTGTAGCAATGCATGCAAAGCATTGGTATTACATTCGCCCTCTAACGGAAAGTCCACCAAAACTTTGTTTACGTTATTAAAGATGTCCTTCGGCCGATTTGAGAGAATATGAAGTATGAAAGTAAACTATAATGTATCAAGTGTCTTCATTCAAAAATATTCAAGATCAGATCAGAAAAAGACTCATTGATCTGGTTATAGAAGAAACCTTGACTGAGGTCATTGGCCTAACATTAGGTATTCAATCCTGTGTCCATAATATTCTAGCAGCCTATTGTTAATAGTCTGATCTACCAGTACAGTCTCTGTATAATGCAGTCCAGTCGCTGTATAATCCAGTCCAGTCCCTCTATAATTAAAGTTGTAACTTAAGGTAGCCAAAGCAGGCCAGAGAAAATAAGATTTTCCCAAACAGATCACCTAATTACATTAAAAGAGCATGCTTAGAGCTTAAAATGAGCCAGAAAACTGTAATCAACACGTATTTACACACTGAAAAAAACTTGCATTCATGGATGTTACATTTGATCGGATCCGACCGCTGTTAGGATCTTCTCATGCTTTCCCTCTGTAGAGACTTTAAAAGGTAGCAGACCATCACATCCTTGCTTGGACAGCCGTACCTCTGTTTGAGGGAAAGTATGTGTGCATTGTTAAGCAAGCCTGTGTGAATTTATTTTGTGTATGAGTGGGTTTACTGTCTGCAAACTTTGGGACAAGGAATTTAAAAAAGGGCCGGTCTTTGTTTGTGTGTGTGTGTGTGTGTGTGTGTGTGTGTGTGTGTGTGTGTGTGTGTGCGTTTGCATGTGCCTGCCTGTGTGCATTATTCTGCTTATGAATGCATGTGTATGTGTGTTGTGGCAACCCGGCCCAGGCCAATTAAGGATATTCAGAGCACCTGAAGAACAGGTGGAGAAGCAGGGCTTCAATAGCCCGCTTCTCCACTCCTTCGGGGCTCTCCCAGCCCTGGAGCTCCAGCACGGAGAGACCGCTCCTCGTGGGTGACGGGATTCCACCCACGAAGGAGGGGACCGTTGATTCCTCCCGAGGTTTACGTTATTTGTGTTTTGAGAGACTTTTATGTTCTGTAATAAACATGCCTTTTTGTGGCTTTTCACCAACGAAATGGTGTCCTGTTTGGGAGGAGTTGGTTCGCTCAACGTGGCGGGTTGCCACAGTATATGCACATGCTTGAGTGTAGGTGAGAGATGCCACACTCAAAGCATCTAACACTGTCCTACAGTAGAACAGTAAAAGTGTTGCGCACAATACCAAACAAAGTACAGATTGATTTAATTAAAATAAATCCAACAATTGTTTACACATTAAACAGTTGTTTTTGGATGTCCATTTGATAATGGCTATCAAGGATTTTCCACAAATAAAGTGGGTATCTGCTATATGACACTATACCTTTATAGTATATTATGGCTATAATAATATGTCAATTGGGACTATAATATAACAATGGAAGTGCTCAATCAGGTGTTTATCATCAGCCTCGAACCAAATACAAACCCCTTGCCTCAAGTTGCCTGTCCCTGGCTAACTGCAACGGTCCTGCTATGTATCGTAAGCATTCTGCCGGGACAGTGTATTACGTGGGGCGTTGGGGTGTCCCATCTCTCAGGGATACACGAGTAGGCAATTCATTTGCATGAACAGGTTATGTATTTATATATTTTAAGTTAGCCCTAGAAACGTGTCTATTGTATCTGTTTAACTGCAAAAATATAAAATGATTTAAATGGTAATATATTCAAATGTGCATGTAAACGCGTGAACTTACACATTCACAACAGGTTGTATACAGTGCATGCTCATAGCATACAAACACACACACGCACGCACGCACGCACGCACGCACGCACGCACGCACGCACGCACGCACGCACGCACGCACGCACGCACGCACGCACGCACGCACGCACGCACGCACGCACGCACGCACACAAACACACACACACACACACACACACACACACACACACACACACACACAGTTGCCCATGTGCAAGCACAATAGGGACCCCGAGAAAGGCATGGGGAGATCCAAGGAGAGCTAATAATGTTTGACATTCAACAGCCCATTTAAGGCAGACCCTTCCACAACTAAGCGTGACAGTAATACTAAATGTCAGGTGGAATTAGCACAAGAATAAACAACATTTACTTTCCTCACGCTGAAACATCTGTGACAAGGGGGGAGGGGGAGGGGAGGGGAAAAGAGCAAAAAGGGAATGAAAGAGATGTAAGCGGCCGTTGTGTTCTAAACTTAGGGCGACATGCTTTTATGAAGGTACATTCCTGGGATACCATTAATGTATTTCTATTGGGTTTCTTTTACATTTATTATTAACCAAGGTCTTTGAAAGCGGTGCTCAATAGTGTTCATTAGCAGGGGAGATGATATAACAAAGGGAGTCCACTGATGTTCCCCGTATAAGAGGTGTTTCTGGGTCCAGAATAAAATACAAATATCAGTATGTTATTTCAACCCTCAACAATGAAAAATTACTCATTATTATTATTATTATTATTACAAAAGAGAAGTCTGAGAACTTTGCAACAATGATTTATGGCTACTTCAACGATGGTTCAGGGGAACTCTTTTTTAACTCGGGAGTTCAGGGCGTTCTGCCAAAAACGCGAGGTGCTCATGGCAGACAAAAGCAAGGCACTCAACAAATGCAAAGGCAGCGAGCAAAACACTTAGTTCCCATTGATTACAATTATTTAAAAAAACTGGCTGTTAAAAAGCGATTGGTTTGATCACTGAAATCTGTAGAAACTGTACATGAACTGCTGCTTTCAAAGGGCTTCAATGTATGTCGCGAACAAAATGTCAGTACTACCGTGTTTCTGATATGTCCAAGACATGAGACTTGTGAACTTTGAGGTGGTTGAGACGATTAAAAGCTGGGTATCTTCCATGGGAAGAGATTTCAGTGGCCGTGGGATTTATTTACAAGAGACCCTAAGACGGAACCCTGGGGCACACCAGTTTATTTGTCTGGACAGATTGCCTCCCCATGTGACTTGGTCCTCAGCCAAATAACATTTGAACCAGGGGAGTACGGACTCCGAAATACCCAGCTCACAGTTTGTGGAGGGCCGGTCCCATGTGGAGGGCTTCTGTGTTTCAATAGAGGGGAAAATCTTGAAATTAGATCCTTGAGGTTGTTTTGAGTGAGACAGCGAGGCATTAAATTGGCCACTATATATTCAGAAATGGACACCCCATGTCTATCAGAGCGGGTGAGGTTGAGAATATTTGCAATATTTCCACAGACAAACCCTCTAGTTAACTTCGAAGTCTAAATGCTTCCGGAAAAAAAATTGAATAATGAATACCGAATCGTTTTTCTGCTCCGAGTGTAACATTTCATCATAATGTGCAGCCTTTTGCTGAATCACCAAGATCATTGGGTTTGTACGAAAATGATAGCTTTGAATTGTGACTTAGCTTCAAGTTGATTTTAAAGCTGAGGCTTTTGTCATTTTCTTCCTTTTTATATGTGTTTCATTGTGTCTGTATTATTAAAATCAATAAATAAACTGCCTCTCTGCTTTTGAGCCATATTAAAAAAAGAGAAAAGTCTTGGCCCTTGGATTCTCATATTTAAAGTCATTCATTTTGTGTAACAAATGTATTGAACTGGGTTACGTCTGACCTGAAAAAAATAAATAAAAAAATAATAATAAACTAACGGAAAAGGCTGAAGGTGTTGGTAACAGTCACAAGGAAGGGGGCCTTGTCTGAAGTCTATTTCTTAGGTATCTTGCCCCCTTGACCTTCATCATAAAACTCACAGACAGCCAGGTAGCCCCATCAGTCAGCCTATCCTGGACCTCTCATGCTGGGGTTGATCTTAGTTATATATGGCTTTAATATGTGGGGAGAAATATCGGGGAGTACAAGGCAGGAAAGAATGTGTGTGTGTGTGTGTGTGTGTGTGTGTGTGTGTGTGTGTGTGTGTGTGTGTGTGTGTGTGTGTGTGTGTGTGTGTGTGTGTGTGTGTGTGTGTGTGTGTGTGTGTGTTTGTGTGTGTGTGTGTCTCTGAGATAGTGGCAATAAAGATGGGAAGACATGTGAAAAGTAAACCATCCATTCAGTAGCCTGGTAAACTTAAATAACCCCCCCCCCCCCACACACACACACACACGCACGCACGCACGCACACACACACACACACACACACACACACACACACACACACACACACACACACACACACACACACACACACACACACACACACAGAAAAACAGAACAATCTCTGCTCAGTTCAGCTGTGCATGATGCAAAGAGCATGACATTCAGGGAAATCAACAACCCTTTTAAAAATCCTGTCTCCCGCAATTGAAAAACAAGTTCCTGTAGAATTTATAGTTTTTCCTCAACAGTGTGCAGACACAATCATGATCTGGTGGCATTTTAAAACTATCGTCTACCGTTTTCTTCTGCTACTCACTGCTGCCGGATGACACTGCGGGTTTTACTGTTAATTTTTCATCATATTTCAGTTACCAATATGACGATAGACAATATCACAGAACATGAATTAAAAAGGGTCAAGGTGGAGACATTAGTCAGTTTGCAAGACAAACCGCTTTTGTCCTTTGTCAGTCCATGCTTGTTGGTGGTGACTGAGCTATTTCTGAGCCTTTATTTGTCAGTCTAAGTGGAAGCCAATGTTCAAAACAAGAGGCGTCTTGAAAGCCGTTTCTGGTGAGACCCCTGAGGAACTTGGATGGCTTGGTAAACCGATTTTGGAGGCAGAATAATGTCGCAGTATGTTACTGTCCTTTGGTTGATAATTCATCATGTTCATCTGTCCCCTGTGGCTCAGAATGCCAAATAAATCTTTGAAATCGGGGGTGTTGTCCTGTGATTTCATATTCACATTCACTTCCAGGGTTGTCCGCCTGAAAACGACAAAACTTAAAGCATCAAGTGCATAAATTCTTCTGCAACTCCACAGCTTTGAACCACAAAAGGCTTTTAACAACTCAACATAACTTATACAATGAGGTGACCCCATGTATATGGGGACTCACAAGTCACAATCTGCCCCCCTACTGTACCACAAGGAAACATAAAAAGGTCTTCATGAGGTTAAATGTTAACATCTCTTCATTGAGCTCCTTCCCTTGTAGATGTATAATCATATTTAAAGCTGCACTACATCCACAACCCAAGCCACCAGAGGTAACTAATGGGCAAACGTACACAGTGCAGGTTGAAGAGATAATAAACCATAATGTCAGGTTATTTTATGGTGAATAAATCCATTCAACTGCACGCTTCGTGACTTATAATAACTGCCGAGATGCTTTCTTTGATGTCAAGGGATCAAGTCACAACCAAGCAGATGCGTTCAAAGGACACCAAGTACTTAAGCACAAGTGTTTTGCTGTATTTCTTTGATCTGGGGTCTGTTAGAAGCTTTGTCAGAAAGCACAGGGCCTTGCCTGCATCACCTGCACCGCTATGCATTAGAAAAAGACAAGTACAGATGTCTTTCCCCCATGCCACCAGCAGAGAGGGGCTTCTTGTCTGTGATGATCATTTCACTTCGCTGTGTGACAGGCCCATTTGTTAGGATGACAGTAGTTGAAGAGGGTCTCCGTGGTAACACAATGATTGAATAGTCAGTGTTAGCCGAGGTTCCATAGAGAGCGGCGCCAGCACAAAGCAAAGTCTTTATCCATCTGTTTGTCGCTGTGTGTGTGTGAGTGTGTGTGTGTGTAAGTGTGTGTGTGTGTGTGCGTGTGTGTTTGTATGTGTTAGTTTGAGTGTGTGTGTGTGTGTGTGTGTGTGTGTGTGTGTGTGTGTGTGTGTGTGTGTGCGTGTGTGTGTGTGTGTGTGTGTGTGTGTGTATGTGTTGGTGTGTGTGTGTCCTTGTGTGTGTGTGAGAGACACAGAGAACCATTTCCAGCAGCTAAATGCTCATTTAGTATTCGGTGTTTCTCAGAGTTGTCTTTTTTGTCTACTTTATTTTCTACTGTGCAGGTTTTTTGTGTTTTGAGATGATTAACACATGACATCCCTGTTTTTTGTCCCACAACATTGAAGTAAGGAAGTGAGATGACAGTTTGTCCCAGCAGGCAACCAGGCAGGCCAAACCTCAGACACACACGGTTCAGTCTCTGCAACATGGCGTCACGCCCCGACAATGAAGCAATACACAGCTGTGCACAGCTGGAGCTTTTTTTCCACCTTTTTCCATATTTTTTAACGAAAGTCGGGGGAACAATGATGCGCCGTGGCGGTGGCTTTACTTGAACTGAAGGGCCCTTAGAGGTTTTGATTCAGGCAGGGGTTAAGGAGGAAAGCATAGCTAGCCTTTTTGCTGCATTTGGCGGTACGTCTTGACATTACAAACGCAGACAACCTTTCATGCTCCTCGATATAAAGAAATAACACTAATGATAATCACAAGAATAATAACTACAATAATAATAAGAAGAATAATATATGGTTTAAAAGTTTGACCTTGAAGCTAATTTTAAGTCACATGGGGAATTTAAGTGCACACAAATGCATAATTAATGATATCATTTTATTTTTAAACAAATGAACCATCACATTTTTTTTTCAGCTCAGAGTGAACAACCAGGATTGCCAATATCTGATCCTTTTTTGTGAAAATAACCTTTTTCACTGTCACTAAAGTCCTACAATAGTGCGTCTTCTTTTCAGCTGTTGGTCTGTCAGACGTCCTCCATGTTTTTGTGTGTGGATACTTACTGATACTTAATATACTGACTAGACAGATTCGTTTTGATGGGTCACTTATCTGAATTTTTAAATCCTAGAAACAAGGATTACATAATATGTACTGTTGTCATAACTTTGTGCCAGATCTCAAGTCCACATTGGAAAATGAGTTGAATCCACTCCATCGCCCTCCCCTTTATCATCATAATCCTCCAAAACAGCAAGTTTACTCCCCTCAACTTCAGGAAGCACTTGTAGAGCGTATTAGCTTGCGCAAACCAGCATGGCTCTCTCATGATTAATCTTACCTCTGAATATCTAATGGGTTTATTATATATATAAAGAGAGAGAGAGAGAGAGAGAGAGAGAGTGAGAGTGAGAGAGAGAGAGAGAGAGAATACACAATAATTATTATTATTTTAATTATATGATATTATACAACGGGGGACCTAAATCCAGCGATCTGATTGGTTCCCAACTGTTGTATAATGAGCGTATACATAACTGCTATGACGCCCGATCATTTTGTGAAAGTTTGCATATCACTCCGCGCCTGGAAGTAGAAACAGTTACAAAGTAAAACATATGTTGGATGATGGAGAGGGTGTAAATGTTGTTACTCCGGGAGTGAGCAAGGCGATGGAGAGACTAACGAAAGCTTAGGCACACGGCGAGTGTACTGCTCCATAGGATAAATTGCCGGCGAACCGCTCTATCGGAGCCTTCTCTCGGAGGGACGCTAAAGTGTGTTGCATAGCGACCGTCGATGCATAGCGGCAGCCAGGAGGGACTACTTTTTTGTATTCTTTAATAAAACGGCTACTTTGACTTTCTTGGTTTCTTTTTAAATGTAGTGTGTCTATGACTTTCGTTTCGCCATAACAGTAACCGTTGTATAAAAGCAATAGATCACGCCAGGCTGTGGTATGTGCTCATTATACCACTGTTAAGGGGCGTTGTCCGGCCCCGACGCGCAGCACACACATCATATTAATATTATATAATAATATTAATTATATCATTATATAGTTGAATAATTATTAATGATTATAATTATCATTGTGTATTCTTCATATATATAATATAAATTATTATATATATAAAGAATACACTAAAATAATAATGATAATATGAACATAAAGTACAAATAAAAATGATTGGGCATGAGATGAAAGTTGGAGATGGGGCTGGTGGGATAGCCATCACCACCTTTCCTCCAATCCAATTCATTGTTTTGTATCACTTTTTTGCCCCTTCAGAATTTATCCCGAACCTCTCCTCAACCAGGTAGGCTGTGTCAAGTGTCAAGGCTCTCAGTTCTTTTAAAAAACAGTGGCGCCTGTCGTAAGCGATGTGATCATTGAGCACCGGACAATAGCCATGATGTCCGGCCACATCTCTCTTTTATCTCTCTGTTCCTCTCCGTCTACCTTCCTGCACATCTGCTCCGGAACATCTGGTTAACCTCAGCATTTTGACACTGTATCTTAAAAGATCATAGCTCCGCCCCATTCCTGATCAACCTCCTCTCTCTAGAGCACGACTCATCTTTTCCGACAGTTGGGTAAAGACAGGAAAAAAAAGAAAAAGTGGTCTTCATCGCAGTTGCACAATAAATTCATCGGAAGTCAAGCGCTTTATTGGAGATGGCCTGGGGGAAAGCGATGAGAGGGACATATTGAAACCAGAAGGCTATGGGGAAGTGAAGGAGCAGACAGTGTGGAGGTGGGGGGTGGTGTAGTGGGTGATTTGCTACCTTCTGTGGAAAAAGACTTGTGTTTTACATCTGGGACGATTTCCTAAAGAAGATGTTGGTAAATTTGCACCTTCCACTGATAACAAAATTACAGGTCGATTTTGAATTGTCAGGCAAATGTAACAGAATCCGAATCAAAATTACGTTTATTACATCTTATTGTATACAAGAGTGAAACTATTATGCTTTGTTCCGCAACAGCCACATAGCAGCAACAATAAAATATAAAGTAAATATCAAACCCATCTAGTTGCCACTGTGGCTGGTAGGATTGGTGGGGCAAATGGAAAAAAGAAAAAGGCTGAACCACTTCTCCACTTTTCACACTTTTCAGACACTTTTCATCCTGCAGAAACAGTGGAGGGTGGAATCAAAAGCTAGTGACAGACCCGGGGTTTGAGACAAAACCAGTGATCAGTAACCAGGCAGCTCGCGCATTGCACTTTCTGGCCTATAAGCATATGGGCTCTACTCTGTAGAACATATGCTTCATATTTCACCTGCGGCTTAACACTTAAAAGTTTAAGATGAAACCAGCCTCTTTGCATATGTAGTTTCTAATCCCAGCAGGGATGCAAATGGTAGATGAATAGACAGGTTTTCAGATGACAAATTGGCACAGTTTTCCTTTAGATCGGGTCCCAGTGTAAATTAGCCTCACGGGATCATTCTGGTTTCACGAGTTCCCGATCTGTTTCTCTCTGAAGCTCAGTCTGTCCCAATGATTTTAAAATGATTTGCCCTTTCTGAGCTAGGGGGAGGTAGTTTCAGTTTAACGAAGCAATGAACTTCATTCGGCAGAATTTAAAATACAATGGTGGTGATGGAACGATCAAAACCTTTTTAGGCCTTTCCGAAACAGACTGATTAATGCTATTCAAAGATGAACAGAAATTTTCCCAGGATGCTTTTCTAACAGGGGAAGATGTTTTTGCTCTTCTTCAACTGGAATTGACAACGCAGAAGAGAGTGTCACTTTGTTACTTATTTAATCAGATTATCTGGAGTTTTTCAAAGAATGTGAGGCAGCGTCCACTCAAGGAATAAATTGCTGCCCAGCCAAAGCCTGACTGAAACACCATATCTGGAAGATTTCACAAGGTTAAGTGTCAATGCCAAAATTCACAAAATAAAGAAGATTGGTGGATTTCCTGCGGGAGGCGTCCTAGAGTGGGAAAGCTCTTGTTCCCTCCATCCACTGTTAACTACTAAACAGCTCAGAACTGTGGAGGCTGGGGTCCATCACAGCCAAAACATGGACAGAGAGGCAGGAAACAACCCAGCCCGCCTAATCTGCAACCTAGGCTGTGGCACAAGGTCATTGGTGATTACCCGACCTGATTTTTGTTTGGGAGTTAGATTGATCTTGAACTTTTCTTCATTACCTGGACTTTTTTTTCCTGCCACTTTTTGCAGCTTTTCATGCACTTGTGTATGACCTGTAGATGGCCTAGTGAGTTAATGAGCTGGCTCATCTATTCCTCCTGTGGACATCCCACACGGTTAGTTATTCCCTAAAATATTTCCATTGAGAAGTTTTAACAGCTAGGGGTTGGGTTCACCTTTTGCCCTCAGCCATTCCTCAAGTGAGATTATGAGGAAAAGACAATAAAAGCACTGAAAGAAATGTGGTGTTATAAATAGTGACCAGCTAAATTTAAAACCTTTGGAGACACCCAATGCCCAGTTTAATACAATGGTTATGATGATAAAGCACATGCTGTGTTTATAGATATATTAATGCTGTGTTCTGTACAGAATGCCACAAACACAAACTACGCATTTGAGGGAGCTAGACTGATTAAATTTTAAAAGTAGAACAACCAAAAACATAAAATGAATCAACTGTCTGGTGACCCTAACCAGGTAAAAAAAATACATTCCTTTAAAACGTGTAATAATTCATGTCAGTTACCATGTGGATAGCATTAACCGTTGAATTGAGTTAGAAACAGCCTCGCTGAGTGACGTCCAATCCAAATCGATTGGATTCAGTAGACAGAATTTCCAGTGAAGATGGAGAGGTCAGACATGAAGAGAAGTACAGCAGCATATCAACAGTCACATTCCCTGCAAGTCCTTTCTTCTTTCAACTCTTGGCCAACTCGCATTTTGTACCAAACACTGGATCTTCAAAGTAATCAAAACTTTATCCTTGATTGGGTTAACATGAGCAAGCATAGGATCATGCGCAGGAGCAGTCACACGCTGTTTCCCTCATCTGTGTTTGCATTCGGATGCATGAATTAATCATTCTTGAATGTTTTCATTTTTAACCTGAGCCATGCGCTTTTTATGATTGAATAATCATGTGACAAATTCTTACAGCCCTTACATTTTCTCTGGGTAACCACTTAAAGATTATTTAGAAAGTTTGCGGCTTTGCAGCAACTGCTGGGTTTATAGAGACATGAAAAAGGCCATGAAAGAAGACATATAAATATATAAAATATATATTTTACTACTCTATTTTGTTGCAATTAACCACAATTGTCTTATTATGGGTGTAAACAACCAAAATATTTTGCTGCTTTGTGTGTGATGATATTCAACACTTTTGCGCAGTCGACCAGGGTCATTGACAATTAAGTACAACTGACTTCTTGTTTTGGAAGCCCAACTTACATTTGATTTTGTACTAACATGTAGATGTGTTTATGTCTTTTTTTTCAGAATGATGCTGAATGGTATAATGAATAGGACAACATGTGTGCTTGGCTATAGTTAAGGAGAATTAAACTGCTTACACACAGTGTTGAAATCTGCTTTGGGACATATCCAGTCTCACACATCTTGTTTTTGTAAAATATTTTGAAAATATTTATTATAAAAATATAAATGTTTCCACTACAAATTGTTTTACATTAGTTAGACAAGGCAATCTATGTTTTCATGCACACACAACGCACAACCAAGTCCCCACCCACCCACCCTAACCCCTCTCACACACATAAACACACAAACACGCACACTGACATCGTGACACACGCACACACACACACACACGCACACACACACAAACACACACACACTCAACGTCCACCAGGGACAGACAGGTAGGTCTGTAGGAAGAAAAGGAAGGTCAGTTGCATAACAGTATTGCTCTTTCAAATGTCAACCATTTTGTAAAGTAAGTAAAAACAAATAAAAATGACACATAGCGCTGCCACATAACTTATGAATATATTACCTGAAAAAGGGTTACGATGCACTGTAGAATGTTAACAAATAAATAATGAAACCATAATTGCTTTTTTATTGTAGAAAAGAAAAAAAACACCAGACAACAATTATAACTCAAAATAAGATATAATAAAAAAATCTCTTTTTTTAATTAAAAATGTTGCACTTTTTTGTTCACTCTTTTATACATAGTAACATTTGTACAAAGGGGTGGTCATGTGGTGGTCTCCATGACTCGCTACTGTTATCCTTCTTCATTTTGTTATCGTTATTAGTATTTTTTACATTATGTACACGCTAATTTGAGTACATAACAACACAAATTTCCTCAGAAGCATACAAATCTTCTCTGTTCCCTGGCTTCAAATCACGTGAACAGGAAAATGCGTGGGATTTGACTACCAGTTATGCTCTGCAGCAGCGATAGGACGAAAACAAGAAATGAAAGCAAAGTGCTTAAATAGTGGATTAGAGAGAACGGGGCCAACATAATACCATGTTTGCCCCTTCTTATAATAACAAACCACTGCCCGGTACCTTCCTTGCACACAAAACCTGCCGTTTGTTAAACAATACTGACGTAAGAGTACAACATTGTTGCATTTTTTTGGTCGTTACATTGGGCATGTTGACAAAAAGAAGAAAACATACAATGACGTCAATGTCCTGTAAGTGCTAAGATGAAAGTACTCTGCCAACAGCGCTGCATTGCACCAAGTATCACGTTGCCGTAGATCCAGGTTTTTTCTACGTGTTAACCTGTATAGATATGCTGCATGGCGTAACATCAGACAGCCACTTGAAACCGTTTTGAACACTGAATCATTTGGAAGGAAGATCTTGGCACACGCCTAACCTGGACCAACTATATAAAAATAATAATATGTTGTCAGTGATATTCCCTTATTAATCTCATCGGTAGTCAGGACGGACGTCTCAAACAAAATACAAATATATGTTGTTGTTTTTTTGCTTTTTTTTTTTTTACAGACAACAGTCAACTGAAAAAAGAGAAGTTCCTGGTGAAACCCGGCAACTGGGAGTAATTTATCTCTTTCACTTTCCTTATGACTTCGCTCAGAAAACCTTTCCTTATCTGAGGCGTTCTTAAACCTGTCCAAAGACAATAGTCCATGCTGTATTTGCTCAAAGAACACATAGTTATTGAATGAATTTCTTTGAGCTCCACAGAGACCGAATAACATATATTTGGAGAACTGCAAGAATCCTGCATATGAATTATTTATATCCAAGCCTCTCAAAGTGATTTCAAAACAGTGTAGATGATGAGCACCTGATTTTAAACTTAGTTTAGAGGAGGTCTCAAAAGAGTTTTCAATGTTAATGAATCATTCCCACACGTGAAATCATTTGCACAGAAAACAAAACAACCAAAAAGGATTGGATTACTTCACAATTTACCACCCGTCTGTGATGTATAATCTGCAAGTCAATCTATCACAGCAGATAGTATGAACATTTCATTACCCACAGGTTTTTAAATTACTGTCATGGTAAAAAGAGGCAAATAATCATTGAAAAGATATGTGCATGGTTGGTTGGTTTCAGTACATAACATCGTAACATACACACTATTGCATCTTGGCTGAACATGAGTCCTTTTCCATACTCTTCCTCGCTCCCACTATCCGTTGACCTGTCATCCCCTCTCATTCAGTCCCTCTCAACAATACTAGTGGTGTTTGAAGTGTGACTTTAGTTCCTGTGCGTTTGAAAGCACACCATTTTGACGCACGATATACATGTGACAGACAGATGCATGGGCTATATGGATGAGACAATACGATTATAATGATTATTATTAGTAGAATTATTGCTTCAAATGGCACACCCGTTGTGTAAAATATTGCAGAGGCTAGAGCTACAACGTAAAATGGCTTTGTTATTAATCTAGCTGTGTGTATATGGTTATATGGTATCTAGGGTTCTCAGATGACCGGTGGACCAAACCTCAACCCCCCCCTCGGCTCAGCGTCCGGCCGGGAGAAGGTTCCCGAGCCAGCGCTGCTGCTGTCTGCCGCCATCTTTTATGCAAGACATCACAAGATCCGTCCCTTTATGGATTGGACAAAAGGGGCCGGTGGCTCTCCTCTTCAGGTTGCAGATCACAGGGGCAATATCAAAACACCCTGTCCCAAGCCCCGCCCCGCCCACACACACACACACACACACAACAACAACACTCCTTGGCACATTGTCTTTGCCCCCCCCCGCATCACTCTTCTGCTATGTGTCCGTAAGGCCTCTCATCGTGGACAAGTTAGTCGCTTCAGGAGTCGGCGAGCTTTAACAAGCTGGCAGGACTTTTGCTGGATCCCTGTTACCCCGGCGACCCGGGTTATGACATCATATTTGACTGGACCGATATATACATATAAACATATAGATCTATAGATGTATATTTATATATCTATATATCTTTATGTATATAAATGTCGCCCCTCTCTCATTACTACATTCAATCTTTTTCAGTGTTTTATCTCCATGGTGATGGCCACTGTGTTGGCAGAGCAGTATCCCCGCCCCTCGACCCAGCGGGACCGGTCCCGACCGACCGGGCTGGGCCGTGCCCAACATCGCTCAACCTTTTAGTATTGTTCTTGCTTCTCTTTTTGTACACATGCTTGTCTTTTGTGTTGCTGTGATGATGTTAAACCGGCACGGGGCAGTTCTTGGTGTGGGCGTCCAGGGATGCTTTCAGGCTGCTCACAATGTTCTTCTGAGAGCCGCCGAGGGTTCCTCCGGCCTTCTTCAGATCCCTTTGGAGAGCGGGAGGGACGGGGAGACAGAGCGAGAGAGAGAGAGAGAGAGAGAGAGAGAGAGAGAGAGAGAGAGAGAGAGAGACACACACACAGAGAGAGAGAGAGAGAGAGAGAGAGAGAGAGAGAGAGAGAGTGAGAGAGAGAGAGAGAGAGAGAGAGAGAGAGAGAGAGAGAGAGAGAGACACACACACACACAGAGAGAGACATAGAGAGACAGAGATATATATATATATATAGAGAGAGAGAGAGAGAGAGAGAGAGAGAGAGCGAGAGAGAGTCAGAGAGGGAGACATAGATACAGAGAAAAAGCGAGCGATAGATAGGGAGAGCGATAGGGAGAGACAGAGAGAAAGAGAGAGCGAAAGACATTGAGACAGAGAGGGAATGAAAGATATGGAGAGAGAGAGAGCAAGGGACGGAGAGAGATACGGCCAGATAGAGAGAGCGAGAGAGATACCGAGAGGGATACAGAGAGGGATACCGAGAGGGACAGGGGGACACGCACAGAGAGATGAACAGAGATCCAGAGGGAGTGGGACGGACAGGGAGGGAAGAACAAGTGAGACGGGGAGATAGAAAATGACATCAGCACAACGTGAAGTCGTGACGTCTCGTGTGACATTAATGACATGCACCCGCCACTGCTCTGCTCCACCGTCTCCACCCCCCGCACCCGCGCTTTCATCCGTCACTCACAGGACGGCCACGTCGGTGCAGAAGGCCACCGGGCCGCCATTAGATCAAAAGGCTGGGGGGGGGGGGGGGGGGGTCATGAGTCGCTGTACATACTCCATCGCTAACAATCAGGGAGGCGGGGCTGGGTGGCCTGGGGGGCCGGCTTGGGGGGCTACGCCGACAGCTGCTATTATGCCGCTGTCATTGGCAGACAATGGCATGCAAAACGCAGCCGCGGGGATAAAGCAGCGAAGTGTCCTGTGTGCGATGCATATCACACTAACGTGTGTTTCTGCAGCGGGGTAGAAAGGGGGTCACCTGGAGGGGGAGGGGGGGGGGCAGAGCAGCACCCAGTACGATGAGATAAGACTCGGCTGTAGATAAATGCAATGCAGCAAGAAGGGGGCTCATGAAACGATTGCAATAAGTTGCGTGCGTTGACTGTAAAACACATTAGTATGCAGTTAACGGGATGCGCTCGTGAGGATCACTTGGATAGTATTTCTCGTGTGAGGAGATGTTTTTTTTAGACCAATGGATAAAATATAGATGCAGACAGACATACACACACACAAGCGCACGTTCTTTCTTTCCAAATGCAGTATAGGTGATGCATAGGTTTTGGGGGCTCGTTTGCGATGTTCACTCGGGGATTATGTTAGTAAAAAGCATTGTAGCGGTACAGTTAATGCGCCACACTGTTGCAATCGAATTACGGTAATGCAAGCAGTAGGTTTGGTTTGTTGACGGGCAGAGCTGGATTGAGACGTTGTCAATTATGTTATGGGAAACACACTGATGGGCAGGCGCCAAACGACTCTGCAATATAGACCCAAAATCAATGGCTGGGGTTCCACCAGACCCTGAGGTGCCCTTTCAAAACTTTGGAACATAACTTTTATAATTCATTAATTATTAAATTTGTTCTGTGCAATAGTGCTGCATTCATTGGTACTATACGCTACAGGTTACATACCATACTTTTTCAACAAATTTGGTCTATACATTAATCACGTGACACTGACTGACTGACTTATAGTATACTATTTTTGTAATACATTTGAATAAATGTAATTAAATAATCACTTAGCAGACTGATAAATAAAGTCATGTAAAAGTAACGTAATTACTCCAAACATGTGGACGAGGTTGTGTGGAAGGAAACACTGAGATGTTTTCCCAAACCAAGCCATCAATTTTGAAAGGGTCATGAAGATGAAAGCCCATGAGTTGGTTGTGGCAGATTGAATAGTGGAAGGAGAGAGGATTAGGTGGAGGAGACGGGGGACGGGGTGGGGTTGCGAGGGAGGGGGAGGGCGGGGGGGGGGGGGGGGCTCCACGCACCATCCAGAGCCAGAGGAGGAGGAGAGGCTAGAGGGTGGTCATCCCCATGGACGGCTCCCATTCGGGGCAGGAGGCGGGAGTGATGTGGACCTCGGTCACAACCATTCTACCGAGACACATCGGGGACCCAGTGAGGTTAGCACAGGCAGTCAACTGGAGCATGTGGCGTTCAGCTGTGTACGGTGATGTGTCCTGGAGTACGAGGACGTCTGTGTGGTGTGTCGTTACTGGTCCAAAGGGTTTCTAAATGGTATTTAGATGTTGCTTCTTCCAATTGGGCGGGTCTTTCCCTTGATTTAGCTCATTTGTTTTGAATCCATATGTGGAAGTGATTTTGGGAACCAATGACATCATGTGATAGAATGAAGGTGAATATGATATGCAAACCAACAACCAAACAGTCTCTGCAAGATTAAATAACAATGACATATGAAAAATGTAGAGCAACGTAAAGAACAAAAAAAGATGTAAACTAAGAGATAAACACAACAACAAACATCAGAATATTGTGCCAGACAGTGTGTTATGCATAACAAAAACATTACACCTTTTTATGCCATTATTATGGCACGGCATTTTGTCTGAAAGGGCTGGGCCTTTGATTTACCTTCACTGATCTGTTTGCTTCCAGACTATAAAGCGCTCAGAACAGATCAATCAGCACAGAACAGCTGTGTGGGATGAGTTGAGTTGAAGGTCATGAATGGTCATGGCCTTGTGCTGAATAACAAGCACTGAATTAAGACTTCACAAATCAATAGAGCGATGCAAAGCGCAGGCCAAGGCCGGGACGGGCCTTGTAATGGCATTTAGTCTGTAGCTGAGCTAGCCTCAGCTGTGTTAGCCCCGGCCTTCACTCGATTGGATACTCTGCACTGATCCAATTTTGCATCGGCAAGGGAAATAGCCATGTATGAAATGATCCATTTAGGGTCAAAGTCACATCTGTGACTTATGCTGTCAATAGCCATGTCGTTTTCTTAAAAGTCTGCAGCGCAAGCTCTCTTTCCTGTTACTGACAGCAAATTGGCAGGGGACACACTCTGTGATCAAGCACATCCCATGATTAAATGTCGGAGGCGAGGGGCTCGGAGGAAAGGCGATCCAGTCCTCTGGCCTTGATCCTTCACCACCACCATACCTCCACCCTCCTACCTATGGAGGCTTTGATCACGCTGATTATCCTCGTCCTATTATTTAAAATGTCACATCCCAACACAATTAGCAAACCAGCTGGCCAGCCCCATTCTGTCTCGGCGTACTTCTCCCTGCTTAAACGCAGGAGAGCCTTCTGATGGGCCAAGCATACTGTAATGCATCCACAAATGATTTGATCCCCATACACCCTCTCTTCCTTCTACCACGTGCTGACGTGTGTGCATAAAAAACACAGAGGTGCAGATGTGTTTATTTGCTCTATGATTTATTATTTCTAGCATTTTAAGAATAAGTCGCTGCCTTTGAAAGTTATGCCATAACTTAGTCTCTGTTTGTGGAGGATGAGTGAATTAAAGAGAGCACATTCAGGACCCAGAGACAGCCTCCTACGTTCTGTCATACTGCAATGGTTGTCACGTTGTTGCAATACAGGGTGAGAGAGATAGCGACAGAGCTGATGCATGGCCAGACATACGGAGACAAAGTATGTGAGCTCGCATTTCATTCCACTGTTTGCAAATTGTGTGTTGACACATTTTCAAATAACCGCATAGCCACATTCAAGGTCTTAGAGGCGTTTCTCTGAAGGGTGCAGTTGCCCAACATGTTATTTCTCAGCCTGTTTTGGGACAGCTCTCTCAAAATGTTGCGCAATGCATCCACTTTTCGCACTCATTCTGTATCACTCAAATAAACAACATGTAAACTTTACCCTAACTTTCTTAATATTAGAAAGTATATATAAGTGCCACACTCAAGAGTCAACTGCACATCCTTAGATGATAATGCAGGAGGCAGGTGAGAGGGGTTGTCGTTTTTGTCATTGTCTCTAAATAATCAAGGATACTAGGCATAGTGGGAAGGTCTACTCCATTGTATTGACTTGGGAACTTGATGTGCAGGCTTTTCTACACTAGAGTGACAACATAAACAAATACTTATGTGTTTATCGGCAGGTCAAACAACTAGTTGCACTTGGTGCAAAGAGTGGAGAGAGCGGGCAATCGTGCTCTGGCCCGATACAGATCAATTGTAACTTACATAAAAATGCTCTAAAGGTTAAGTTTCTCTGTGCTATCATACGCAGCCTCATTCAATGTCTGGCACTTCCTTTTTAGCAACAGACCCAGATTGCGGTACAAGTCAAGAGCCTTGTCCAGTCCCTAAGGAGTACTTACACCCTGTGAAGCCCTTGACGTACTTGCAGCTTAAGCTGAAGTCCCAACAAACACCAACACCTAACTTTAGAAAGTGGGTTGGAGTGGACCAACCCATCACGCACTGATGGGTTGGCGTGGGCCAACCCATCACGCACTGATGGGTTGGAGTGGGCCAACCCATCACGCACTGATGGGTATGACACAATGGCTCGATGCTGGTGGTGTTTGGGGCAGTTTTCAAGCACTTAAAACGCTCTGAATTCTGGGCACGGATTACTGAGGAGAACCTGGAAAACACGATGTGTGTCATCTGTGTGTCATATGTGTGTGTTTGGTGTCATGCCAATGGTCCTTACTCTGTAGAGGTCTTGGGCATGGTGTCACAGGAGCTGTAGCAAACACCAGAGAAGGCTTCCTTGCAAGGCAGCGTCCTCATCCCATCCATCCAGTCTCCTACGGTGTCCCACGATGTCGCCTCTGAGGTGCTCTGTTCCAGCAGTTGATTGGTTGGCCTGGGAGATAAGAAGGGTCGCATGTGTTAAACATGTGGCATGTTCGACAGATATCGCAACATTAAAACCCCAATTGATTAAGTTGATAATATACATCACTCTAGCCTGGCTCCGCCCGCCTAAGCACTTCCCCTCAATTTTCATTTCCCTTCAGTACTACGTCTGGTTTTGCGGTATATTCGCCGGTTTTCTCCTTCCAAATTTTGTGCGTCCAAACAGCGAACACAGGGAGTGGCTGAGAACAATGACGTTAAAGTCAGCTATCATTGACGGACATCTTCACGCACGGTGTTTGGTTTGAATACAGCCTGCGTGCATCGTGATTCCCGGCCGGTCCCAGCGCATGACATACGTCCCGACCAAACGTTAGCGATTGGTTGAGGCAGATCCAGAGTGGCACTGGGCAGATCCAATAGTTTTAAACTTCAACAGACACCCGCCTTCAAGTGAGTTA
>NC_082401.1:22126544-22129044 GCF_031168955.1 Gadus macrocephalus | reverse complement strand
ACAATAGTGTGTGCATGTGTGTGTGTGTTTGTGGGCGAGAGAGAATAAACCTGAGATACCTGTGTTGGTATGCAGCGTGTCCTTGTTTCAGTGTATTCTTCTAATTCATGCACTGTGTTTGATATAGCCTCGTGAGACCCTCGTGATCTTGCCAGTTTCAAAATCTGTTTTTCAAAAACTTTAATATCTGGATGGTCTCACGAGGCTGACTTTATGGAGGCCATCCAACCAGAGCCACCGGAAGGGAAATGAGGTGTGAAAGTCCCAATATTATTATTAAGAATTAACATCAAGGGCAGCATAATAAATCACATGAATCAATGCTCTGCGTGCCTGTGGATTCCGCGCATGTGGTGGGGAATCAGAAATGACCTGCCCTCTACTCTCAGGTTTTGACGAGAGCTGTCTGGAGCCCTTTGCTCGTGAGAAAGGGAAGAGGGGGCGGGTGTCTGCGTGCTGACAAAATGTGTTGTAGGCAGCAGCATCCTGCAGGGAAGGAGAGTGAGACGTATGGATTTATGGATTTCTGCTTGGCCTTGGACGCAGGCCCTGATCAGAGAACATTGATCTGCGGAGATTTACAGCGCAGCCACTCCATACAAATCTCCCCAGGTCTTGCAGGAAGAATGTTTGCCACTTTAGGGCCATTTGTCGGATGGGGAGAATTCAAAATGGGCTACTTTGGGGAAAATCTCACCGGGGATGAAAACGTGTCCGCTTGTAACAGGCTCACGTTGTAGCGCTCACACTTCTGTTTAGTTTCGCTCTCTTGATGTGTGTTCTTTCCATACAGTTGACGATATAAGCACACATGATGCATGTGTCCTCATTTCAACAGTGAAATTAGTCAAAGTTAGGGACCATGTATAAGTATACCATACATTTTTTCTTCATAAAAATAATTTGGATAATGTCTAAAGAAAGGCCTTTTATCAAAGGATGATGCAGGATATTGTGTATTCCCAATTGTCAATAGGCGACAGGCTCATAAAATAAAATGCTTTAAAAATAGAAAATTAACAAATAAGTACAGACCTTTCCCTGACCTTGGGTGTCTTGAAAGGCGCCTCTAAATTAAATGTATTATTATTATTATTATTATTATTATTATTATCTGGTTTAAATTATGCAGTTTGTGTGTTAGTGTGGGTGTGTTTGTGTGTCCCATTTGCACAAGTGTCAGTGTGTGTGTGTGTGTGTGTGTGTGTGTGTGTGTGTGTGTGTGTGTGTGTGTGTGTGTGTGTGTGTGTGTGTGTGTGTGTGTGTGTGCACGCCCTTCACTTACTGCGTGTTACGACCCCCTCCAGCCTGATAATGTTAGGGTGATCAAATTGGCCCATGATTGACGCCTCTGCCAAGAACTCCCGCCTCTGTTTGTCAGTGTAGCCCGCCTTCAGCGTCTTGATGGCTACACACATTTCCTTCTTGCTGGGCAGCTTGAGTCGACCGCTGCACACCTCCCCAAACTCACCTTGCACACAGAAGAGAGTGATATAAAGTGAACTGCTTGTTCAGTATACTTGATTCATGCTTCCTGTAACATTAAGCAGCATCAAAGTGCCAGACAAACGATTTGGATATAATAAAATCCCTGAATATGAATACATTCAAATTGGATTGTTGTATTGATTATGACTAATATATTCATTATTATTGTAGTAATGATTCACATACATCTTATTTCCATGGGTCACCACTGTATTTTTTTCATTTTTTTTGCAAAATGAAAGAATACAATACAAGTAGATGGAAATTCATGGGGAGAGAGAGAGAGAGAGAGAGAGAGAGAGAGAGAGAGAGAGAGAGAGAGAGAGAGAGAGAGAGAGAGAGAGAGAGAGAGAGAGAGAGAGAAAGAGAGAGAGAGAGAGAGAGAGAGAGAGAGCTAGAGAGAGAGAGAGAGAGAGAGAGAGAGAGAGAGACGGAAACCCTGCAGGCCCTCCTCTCTTGAGAAACAACAAGATAGGGAAACAGAGACACATTAAACAGATAACCACTGGTATGTGTTCCATTGCAATTATCGGAGCAATTGTTCATTTTCGTGGGAGGGAAGGAAGTCTTCCCTGAATTGACTGAGTGAGTCAATTTACAATTCCCTGCAGCAGCATAAGTCATATCATTTAAGCCTGGTCAGAGGCTTTGATATCCATCTACACCATGCCCAGATAGCAATGAATTCACCGCATTGTTATTGCAATGAGGATATATTTCTATAAGTACTAAACAGAGAAAAAATGTATGATAAATGGTCTTTTCCATCTTTATAATTATTACTAGCATAATTTCACTAATAATATACTACACAATTTCCCGGATACACTGCATAAATGGTGACATTTATAATAATTATATCCTTATGTTGTTGTGAACGTTTGGAAATCGCTAATAGCAGCAGGACAGGACAGGTTTTTCTATACGCAGTGTTTACAACACAGATAGTAAAGCCTTCTATCGATATCATTTATTAGACACATGATGTAGTGGGATTTTTCTATATCTAAAT
>NC_082401.1:22116544-22121544 GCF_031168955.1 Gadus macrocephalus | reverse complement strand
GATTTTATTCTGGTCGTGACAAATGTCAGTCACCCTGATACATGTTAGGCACTGATACATGGTAACATGCTAGAGTCTTCCATGTGAAAGGCAAAACACAGCTGGAAAGTCAAAGCCAAACAAACAGAAACAATCCAGCTCGCATGCGCTCAAGTCAACGCACACCCCTACAAGGACCATGAATGATACTGTACAACATTGTACATGAAGTCAACACTCTCTGAAGTCTCCTCAGCTTTGTGCGTTTCATCTTTCTCTGCTATTGATTTGCAGTCGATTCGACATGGCGGGCGATACAGTTGGTTATGGTCAGTCCATGTCGGAGATGAAGGAGCGACGGACCAGAGCTGTAGTCCATTAAGTGGCATCTCGGCATGGGCGTCGCGTCCCAAGGATTCAAAGATTCTTAATTGTGTTGTGGCTCGCTGAAGGACTTGCTCCTGATGAAGATAATTGCTTGAAATATGGTCGAACATACGAAGTTGCTCGTGCTATTTTTTATTTGTTTTAGAGTGAAAGCTAGAGCAACAGCTAGAGCAATTGTTAGCTATTCTGGTGTATGCGTGGGTGTGTGTGAGTCTGTGTGTAAGTGTGTGTACATGAGAGGTTAAAGTGGTATGCTGGTCTGCTCCATAAATGTTGAGCGTTACCAGATGAGCGTCATAAGGAGACAACCATTAAATTTGACAGAATAAACACAAACTTCCTTTCCTACTAATCAAATCGGCTAAATAATGAGAAGATAAATCACATTCCAACAAAACCAAATATGTGTGCAAAGACAATGCAAAAGCTTGTAACAGATGGAACTCCCATTCTGAAATCGCCTTTGTTCCTCTTTCAAGTTAAATCGCAAGGAACTGGATAGTAATTTGATCCATTGATAAATATATATATATATAATATTTAGGAAGTGGGAACGAAGCAGATTTTCAACATAATACAAATACTTATAAAAAGACAATGACATCTATACATAAATATATATGTATATATAGAGCAATTTTTTTTCTATGTTTATATAATATTTTTGATTTTGTATGGAGATAATTGTGTTTCGATTTTATTTCCTATTTGACATTCGTTGTCAGAGTCTCAATAGTTTCATTTTCCAGAATGACCCTGTATTATGCTGTGCATTTGCTAGTAACACTCTCTTAATCTCTTCTTGTCCATTTGTAACTTTATATAGTGTCCCCTCACAGGGCGTTTGATTTTGTCATAAACACTTTATGACAGGATGTGTTTGTGTCTGCGTGTGTATTAATGTGTGTTCCTGTGAATGCATGCGTGTGTTTGTCGCTGGCACCCAATGTTGGAATTGAATATAGTCTTCATGGAACGTTGTGCTCTGTCAATCTAAACAGAGCTGGCTCAGATTACAGCCTATTCAAAAACACACATGCATGTACCACACACACCCACACACACACGCGCACGCACACACGCACGCACGCAGGCACGCACGCACACACACACACACACACACACACACACACACACACACACACACACACACACACACACACACACACACACACACACAGGATATACAAGGGCAGTGAAAGTCAGTACAGAAGGCACTTTCACTGGCATTTTCTGTGTAAGAACGAGGCATAAATAAACAGTTTAAATTACAGTGCATTTCAAAGTTCCTCCCGGCTCACTAGATTGTAATGATAAAACATGCAAACACAATCAGCAAAGCTTTCCCCACAAATTATATTTTCACAGCGTGCATTTGGAAACAAAAGTGCACCACATCTGCAACGCGATGCCCTGTAGCCGGTCTTTAACGTCAAGAAGAGGCTTCACTATGATATCAACGACTAAAAGCTCTTTGCTGTAAGAGAAAATGCCCCATAGAGAGTGTACCACCAATCCTGGACGTGGTTCAGGACTGCCACTGGAACCAACACGCTCTATCACTTAGCATGCAGGGCCTGAATAGCTACTTACAGATATGCATACTTTCTCCAGCTCACTACATAAGCAGCTAAGCAGCCACATTCACATTGGCTTAGCCACGGCTGCCTGCGACATCAGTGATCCGAAAGGTGCGGCCTGCCCTGAGAAGCCGTAAGCAAGCGGCTGTTATGTTGCCATAGCTGCCTCCGTGGCAACCCTGTAGGAATCAGTGTTTTGAGACAGTGTCAACAGAGACAGACGGAATCTACAAACACACAGCGGATACAGACTGATAAGCTGGGGGGGTGGGGGGGTCAGCATTGTAAACTTCCCTTCATTCAAATCCATCTTTTCTATCATGAGTGTCAGGATCTCTGGCCTTCTGTTCCGTCACCCGGGGTCTGCCGGTGTCAACGGTCCTTATGGGATTTAGTTTCTACAATCGTAGAGCATTTTGCGAGGGGGGGCATTTGTGCAGACGAATTCCGGGAGGCCCCCCTTAGGATTCCCTCGGGATCTCTTTGGATGAATGAGGACCCAGAGGATTTTTTGCTTTATTTTTCACACATATTCCTATTTGGTGTAATCCTATACGCGATCCAAGCAGAGATGAGCAAGCCGAGCCCCTCGTTTTCACACCCCTATGCACTCTCGGCGTCTGTGTCTAGCTGTGGCCTTTTTTTCTGCTCTTGTCCGAACGCCGTCGTCTAACGAAGACAAAATATGAATTGAGACCCACAGCAAATCCTGACCCAGGTCAGCCAGTAGAGAATTTACACGCTCTCTTATTCAAACACAGAGGAGGGGAGCTGAGCTTGGACCCCGGCACAGAGGAGGGAGTTTCCGTCTATTAATCAAGGTCATTAAAGTCTTCCAGTGTTATTTAGAGTTACTGGGGTTTGTGGCACACACACATAAAAAAGCTCTCTGACCGGGATTGTGAAAAAAACACTGCAATGATCAAACTCTGTGACTAATTTCAACTTGGAATTAGCGTGTAGAGTGTAGCCTTTGACCCCTCGTGGCCATGAGTGTGTGAAAGGCGATGCTGTTAGTTCGGCACTAATTTTACAAACAAAGAGAAACATCAAGACATGTTTAGTGTCAGCTATAAATGAAACGTGTCTCCATTGTATGAGCCCAGAGGGAGAGACATAAAGAGAGAGAGAGAGAGAGAGAGAGATGGGAGGAAGAGTGAGATGTGAAAACGTCAAAATAAATCAGAAGAAGTGAGGTGAATATAGTAGAGGATAATGAAAATGAAGGGCGTTGAGTTTAGAGCAGGGCATTATTTTTAATATGTATCCATGAGAAAAATATGCTTTTTTTTTTACTTTCCTCAACAATAGTGTTGAGGTTTATTGAAGACCAAAGGATATGAGAGGCATTGGCACAGACGAGGCACAGATTAGTTGCAGAAGTACCAGTCAAGTTGCAACATTGCTACATCTGGTTGTGACAAAGTCACCATTGTTTCCGTTCGGTCACTGCCTGTGCTAGCTGGCACCAACAGTGCCTTTAAGCGGCCATGATGTTAGTTTACGCTGTATGTTTTCACTTTTTTATCAAAATTTATGTTTGAAAATGCCTATTGAATAAAAGGAATCCACTCATGAAGCATTCAACCCAGGGAATCAAGCTCTCTAATTAATTTTGGTCAGTGCTTGCTGTTGTCGAAAGCAATCTCACCTCTGTGCACTCTCTGTCTCTCATAGAGGATTTTATGTATTTTTTTATCGATTTGGAGAGGAATCACCTGTGTCTGGGATTCGAGCTACATTGATGTGACGTAATTGTCTGTGTCTCACATGGGGATTTTCTTTTGGACTTCGGTATTAACGAGTTCCCAACATGGTAACACAAACAATAGCCCAAAAATATCACATTCAATGACGTGAAATCGTTCAGGCGGGATAGTATGAGATAGTAACTTGTTCAAATAAGATGATATATATAGTTTGTAAGTTGTTCAGGCACGTTTGAATGAGTTTTTGAATGAGTTTGAACAAAATAAAGGGCAAATATGTCTCCCAAATGCTGCGTCTAATGGGGGTTCTATAGCAATGTCCCCCTTGTGCCAAATAGTATAACACTAATCGACACAAGATGCTTATGCTCTGTGGTGCCCGCTACACCCTCTTGCCAGAGAGGGCGCTGGTGTGCCAAGTGGCTGCCTTGAAACAACCCAAGGGATGTTGTTTTCTTGCGGGCACACACTCACCTTCTCGTAATACTTGACCTCGTAATCCAGGATGATTCCGTTGGGCCTCTCTGGCTCCAGCCATGAAAGGGAGATGCTGTTCCGAGATGTGCTCTCTTTCCGGATCACTGTCACCGGAGAGGGTGCTACAGGAAGAGAAAGAGAAGAGAGAGAGAGAGGGAGAGACCGAGAGGGAGACCGGGAGCGAGACAGAGAGAGAGGCAGAGACACAGACAGAGAGAGACAGTGACAGACCAAAAAAAGAGGGAGAGAGCAGTTCAGAGGAAGTTCAGCTGCTAATGCAGTACTTTGTGCATCCTGTTGATTGTCCATGGTTCCTGTCTTGGCCTAATTCATTTTGGGTTTCCAGTGGGGCCGAATTACAGGTGGTGAGTAGAGGGGGTGGCCCGGGGTGGTGGGCTACCATTTCAGATGCAAACACTCATACTATCTTTATATTTCCTTTGTACGATTTTAGTGGAAATTTAATTATGTAATAATTCCGAGGTCATATTTCATTTAGTGTGTGTAGCTATGTGTCCATTTGAAATCCGTACAGGCAGGAAGTATATATTTAAAGGATGAGGGCTTTTATGAAACTCAGACCTCATGGACGCTGTGTGTCCTCCTGTGAAATCAATCCAATTATCAATATAAAAATTGTATACACACACGTATAAATATGAACTCCATGACCGGCTTTGAAACGTAGACAGCGATGAACACAAAGAAGAATACGAATTCTTGAAATGTCCCATGCTGTGCTCCCCTCATGTTCCCACCCTCTCTCTTCAGCGCTCTCTCCCTCCATTTCTCATTCCCCTTTTAACTGCTTTCTAATTGGCAGGCGTCTCTTTGGGGCCCGGCCCCTCCCGACTTCTGCCATCTGAGG
>NC_082401.1:22076544-22114044 GCF_031168955.1 Gadus macrocephalus | reverse complement strand
GGGGGCTGAAAGAGGAAAAAAGATATATACAAATAACTTGTGTGGTGTGTGGCAACTGGTTAGCGGCTGATGGTTTGTGTATATCATGTACATTATGCCCCATACATTTCCCTCCCTCCCGACACAGACACAGACACACTGCATCATCCATATTCACAGCTCACCTCTGCCTTGGCACTTTAAAAAATGATATCGCCCCCCCCTGTCAGTTGCAACATATAATGTGTGTGATGACAGAGCGGGAACAAGGTCATACGAACAGCGTCCGCCACAACACGGGAATACATGTGATCGCCCTTCCCTTGGACCAGATCCAAATGTTAACATGACGAAGGGCGGGCGGCCTTGACGTTCCTCTCCTGAATGGATGTGAATCCTTCATTTTTTCACAAATGAGAACCATAAGGGGTCTCTTATAACCTCATATTAAATCAAATTGCTCCCATCCCCCTCCTGGGACGCGGGCTAACAGGGTCAAGTCCAACACGGCCCATGTGGTACAAAACAGGGCTGCTCTGGACCCACCTTGGCGACAGAGCCGCCGTTCTGTCTTGTGAGTTCTCGTTGAAGCGTTAAGATCAGATTTCAGCTCCTCTAGCCCTCTGCCCTGTGGGGATTTTGTTTGCGCAGTAGATTGCTATAGTGGGCTACTTTAAATATAAATGTCTTAACTTAAGTCTGAGTATAATATTGAATTTAAATTGAGCAATGTCAATCTCTGGATATCATCATGTTCCTTTCCTGGATAGTCAAATCAAATATTTGACACCGCTGGTCAGAAGTGGCAGGCATTTAAGCACTTTTAATGTCAGTGTGATGACTGCCCCTTGAAGAGGTCTACTATTAATCGGCTCAAATTTGGAGTAGGAAATCAGAATAAAAAAATGCTCTCTATACAGAATGCATCCATACAGAATCTAGAGGGAATTTACAATTTAATTGTGTACAGCCCTAATCCTAATATTAATATCACGTAATATCACAATGTCACAAATGATATAACCTTCTTCACGCTACAAATGATTAATTGAATATTCTTGCAGGTAGCTCCCCCCCTCTCCCTCCATTTGAAAGGTGTTAGTTAGCATGTGTATCACCTCTGCAGCAAAGATGTGAATCTTCAATTAACTAGGCTCCCCGTTCAAACCAACAGGTTTTGGTTTGACCTTTTCGTCTAGTCCGTGAGAACCTTTTTGGTTTGGGTTTCTCTGTATCCTTTGAGGTTTGTCCCTACCATGTGACCGTATGAACAATCGTCAGCTCGTTAAAGTTGCTTGGTAATAATGTGTCTTAACATGATCATTCTCCGTCAACCAAAACACACCGCTGTCAAAAAAGTGTCCTACAAGTCCTCACTTTTCATCAACCGCTCGCTCATCATCGCTTTTTACGCTCACCTGCTTGGTTGGTCGTTATGGAGACGACGGCGTACTGCCGCATTGCCACCGCCATTCCCGAGACGCCGTTCTGCGCCTCCACCTCGAAGGTGTAGTTGGTGTGGGCCAACAGGTCGGTCACCGTCACCGTGGTGTTCCTCAGGCCCGCCGCCCACGGCAGGAAACGCACGTTGCTACGGCAGGGCTCGCAGCGCAGAACTCCTCCTACACCTTAACGGTAAACAGAGCAAGAGGAACCGTCATCGACACGGCGCTTTCTTACAGAAAGGTCGATACCTGTTTGACAGTGAATAAAACAGAGAACAGGAAACACAGAATACACACAACAAAAATGCATTATATACAAACAAAAGAAAAATGAAACAACATCAAAGCTCAGATGAAATCCGCATTTTCATCTGATGCCAGCATCAAGTCAAAGCCAGTGTAAGGGAAGGTTGTCATTAGGAGAGGTTTAAAAGACCTTGGCATCGCTTGCACAGGACGGTGAAGAAGAGGTCTCTCCGCCCGCCCGTGTCCTCGGGCCAGGACCAGTCCAGGATGACCGAGGTCTCGTTGATGACCGAGATGACGTTGCGGGGAGCAGACGGAGGACCTTTGGGGGAGACGGGGGGAGAAAAGGGAGAGGTATGGAGTTTAGAGGGAGGGATTATGGGAGCTGGATAACTAGGGCTTCCTCGACTGATATGAAGATCTTCTTGAGTGGGTCATTGGTCATTTCCAGCCGATAGTCGACCAATCGTCACACTTTAACGCAATTATTTAAAAACAATTTGGGCCAATAGAAAATGATTCTTAGCTGAGACGGATTGTTTTAAAGGTTGTATCAGCGATGTTGGGTGACGTGCCCTCTGTTGGTATTTGTGGCGAGATCCCAAACAAACAAAGCCACCCATTGTCAGTGATTGGTTGGAATACTATTTATTTTGGTTTTGAGTGGTTGGTAGTACCATTTGTTTTTGTGTGCGATCTCGGGGCATAGGCTGCATACAGGGACGCTTTTTTATGGGGCGGGCAGCTAGCAGATCGTGAGGTAAGATCAGTTGAATGTGATCATTTATGTTTCTGCCTAAAGTCGCTGATACAACCTTTTAAAGAAACAGTTAACATTGGGCTACTCTAAGGAGAATCTAAAAATGTAATATTGTAATAATTGACATGGGTCGCCTGCTAACTGCATTGACAACACATTTCTGAATGTGGGAACAACCAGAATGTGACGACTGAATACTTGGTCTAGCAAGCTTCTTCTGAACAACTACTGTTGGTCCACTGTAAGAGGCCAGGCATACAAATAATAACAGAATGTATCGTAACATAATGTATCATGACATAATGTATCATGACATAAGGTATCATGATATAACGAATCATGATGTAACGAATCATGACAAAACGAATCTTGATATAATGAATCTTAATATAACGTATCATAACATAACGTATCATCACATAGTGTATTGTGACATAATGGATCATAAAATAACGCAGGCGTCATCCCAATCCAATATGTGGGATTTTATATGTAACAAGATGGCAGTTTGATTAGTAGCAAGAATTAGGACAAAGGGTGCCTTATATGGATTAGAAGGCCGTTAGAACTCCTATAAAATCGGTCATAAAGTGAATATAATAAAATTCTATTTGAGAGTCGTGAGTAATGCATCCTGAATAGTTAGAGATTTAGTCGTAAACCTGTCCTCCCTGTCTAGCAGGGAGGTAGATAGGAGAAGGCAGAGAAAGTCTTGATTGTATGTATTTTAGTATGGTTATCTTTATGGCAAACAAAACATTCAAACTAAGTATGGAATGGAAACACACACACACAGACATACGACACAACACACCAGCGTCAGAAATGAACGGGGACTCATTGGCCATTTGGCCCCAAAACAAACTATTATTGCCTGGAAATTAGAGAGGGCTTTTAAATGCCCCAATAAAATGTGTATTTTACCCTGCATGTGCAAAGCGGGTCCACATTTTATTTTCATTGGAGTCATTGGATAATGTATATGTAACGACGGAATATGCATATTCCACCAGCTTACTTTTATTGGTAAATTATGTAAAAAGTCCCAAAACATAATATAGAGTCCAGAAAAGCCCTTCTTGCAAAGGCGAATGTCAAACCCTGACACAGTGACACACACAAAGACACACCCACAAAAACACACAGACACACACCAACAGACAAAGAAGCTTACGTGTGCAGGCCATGGAGGCAGGGTCTTCATCTGCGCGGAAATAGTTATTTTCACAAGCGCAGGAGAGCGCCCCCTCATGGTGGGAGACGCTGTGGGGAGGGCACTTCGAACACTCCGCGTTGCCCACAGCGGATTTATAGAAGCCCGGTCGACACACTGGAAACAGAGAGAGAGCAATACAGAAACATTAATTTTGTATTCAAATTTAATTTGAATCACAGCTGTCACAACACGTGGGACGGGACGTACTTACGAGCCAACATAAAATGTCTACACCTGGTTGCCGTGGCGATAACGAATTCATATTGTGGTAAATGATATTGGAGATGTATGTGTGTGTGCAGACGCGCGGACACGCACACATACCCACACAAAGACACAAAGACACACACACACACACGCGCACAGGCTCGCTCTGTTTCAGTTTTGTTCTTTCTCTCTGTGTCTAACGCCATCCCTCTCTCTCTCTCTCTCTCTCTCTCTCTTCCCCCCTTTTTTCTCTGTCTCAATCTTCTGTCTCTGGCGTACACTCTCTTCCACCCTGTCAGGACACACAGTATGAATTATGCAAATACATTCCTGTGAAAGGGATGGCTTTCTTAGCCAGCTCTGGTTTTAAACTGTGCATAGAAGTGGGCTCTTTGTACTCTTCTTTCATACAAATATACCACTATCCTTGTAAGAAGGTCGCTATTTCGCTTATTGATAATAATTGTGTGTGTGTGTGTGTGTGTGTGTGTGTGTGTGTGTGTGTGTGTGTGTGTGTGTGTGTGTGTGTGTGTGTGTGTGTGTGTGTGTGTGTGTGTGCCTGTGTGTGTGCGCGAGCACTTGTGTTTGTCTTTGTGTGTACAAGCTTTTGTGTGTGTGTGTGTGTGTGTGGGGGGGGGGGGGAGTGCGCGTGTGTTTTTGTGATAAACACCATGATGATAAACACAATGAGGAGATGAGGAGCTTTAATGGGACAGGGAGAGGGAGAGGTAAATAAGGTAGATTTCTCCCCATTCTTTATGTTCCATTTCATTACGTTTTCATTTATCTCCCTCCCTCCCTCTGTTCCGACACCCATTTCTATGCACTTCAAACCACCCTCTCCGTTCCCTTCAGTCTCGTCATTTGATGCCGGGCAGCAAAGCCTTTAAATCTGCTGGAAGCCTTTGAGTCGTTTAATTCCACTTTATGGCACCCTCTCTCTCCTGGGGTCCACACCAGCACAGCGGCTCTTCCTCCATGTTGCAGGTCTCTAAAGCTGGTATAATAGTGTCCTATCATATGCCTTGGACCGCTAGACTACAATCAGAATCATATGGCTATGTTGATGATTGATACATGCGGCTTGACTTAAGTACTGCTTTATGCATCCCAAAAAACAATGATAAGCAGACTTACAGACCCGTTCACACAACACAAACCACACAAACAGCACACACACACACACAGACACGTGCACACATGTGGACACACACACACACACACACACACACACACACACACACACACACACACACACACACACACACACACACACACACACACAAAAAAATGTCTTCCAGGTAGCAGGCCTGGAGCCCAATGTGTGGGCTGAACAGAATAGGCCAGACGAACCCCAGTGGTGGACCATACTGGTGTAGCAAGGCCACCACTGGCCCTGTTTAAACTGCCCTCAGATCCATCACTGACCCCAACACTCCAAGGTCCCTGTGTTAGAATGAATACTTCCACTGCCCCTCGTGCACGCATATATGTGTTTCTGTTTTGTGTGTTCGCGTGTGTGCGTGTGTGTGTGTTCACAATGTGGTAATAGAATGTGAAGCCACTTTAAATTGCCCAATGGTTTCCCAGAGGGATATCTGGAAGACTTAGCTCAAAGACCCAAAGGCCACCCTGATTGGTGCGCACACCAGGAAATTAGACTTGACGGCTGGTTTACAGCAGCCAATCAGGGGATACTTTCAGCCAGCAAGGATAAAACCACTGGGTCAGCACAAATTGTTGCGGTATAGGAAAAGCTGCACTCGAGTCCATGTTAACAAGAGTCACTGGCCCTGTTTACACCAGAGAAAGATCTAGGTTTCGATTGTATCTCTAGATTAAAAAACGGAAAACCTACTTCCAGGAAAGGCCGGACGCGCTGACAAGCGTCCCGCCCTGTTTTAGGTGCAGCTTACAGAGAGCCCCGCTTGATATGCGCTTGACCACACAGGTCTCAGGTTCTACCAAACGGTTTGCACGTATGTACCAGTTACATTGCTTTGGCTAATTCAGAAAATCCTGTTTGATCATAATTGCAAAGGTTAGGAATCGTCAGGGCATTGTTTCAGATCAACTTGAATATCGAACTGCTTTAAATTGGGGTTTGAAGATAGATTCAAAGCACTTTTTTAAACAAGCCCAATGTTAAAAATAGCAATGAATATATTGGGTATAATAAAATAGTACAAATCTAAAAAGAACAATCATGATTGAGGAAATCGTTCATGCATGTGTAGATTTCTACATACATGTTCCCAACAGCAATGACAACAAATCATGAGAATCTGAGATGGAATAGGTAGAAAAACTGTATTCCTTTGATAGCACAAAAGGAGTTGACAGGGATTAGGGCAAGATGGATGCTGATGGGAATTTCAGACACTAGATCTTCAGACAAGCTCAGACATATGTTCAAGACTGGCATGCACCATTAGAAATGCACGCCCATCTCCCACACACACAAACACACACACACATACGCACACACACACACACACACACACAACACACACACACACACACACACACATACCCGCACACACACACACACACCCGCACAACACGCACACACACATACACACACACACACACACACACACACACCCGCACACACAAACACACACATGCAAACATAAACACACTCACAGATGTACATGTGATCTTTCGTTATATGTGTATGTGTGTGCGGTTGTGTGGGTCCACAGAAGAAACATAACACTTCTTTAGGGATGATGACATGATTATGTGTGTGTCTTCATTTATTGATCATGCCGGCTGCCTGTGGTGTGTTCTTTTGAGTTTGTGCATGTGTGGGATTGTGCATGCCTGCACGTCTGTGTGTATCTGTCTGTGTGTTTGTGTGTGTGTGTTGGGGGGGGGGGGGGGGAGGGATGTAACTGTTTATATGTGTTTGTATATTTAATTTGCCTCAAGTTCAAAGAAAGGAAATTACAAATGTGCCACGTGAATAACTTCTTGCATCACTATAATGAAACATAAAGCTCAGAACAGACAAATCAATGGACCTTTCTGTCTTCAGAACACACACACACACACACACACACACACACACACACACACACACACACACAGACACACACACACACACACACACACACACACACACAGACACACACACACACACACACACACACACACACGCACACACACACACACACACACACACACACACACACACACACACACACATTCATACAGACATTCTCCCCTTTTTTTTGCAACATAATACGGGGCTTGTAAAATAGGGGCTGTGCCCTGTTCGGTGATCTGTGCCAACCACAATGGACTACGCCTGCAATTTGCTCAATCAATAGGTCACAGGACACAGGACAAAGACACAGGACACCCCTATCAATAATTAACATGGCTTCTGAATAGTCTAGAGGTCTAGTATATTACAGGATGCCCTGAAGATACTGCTCTGTCCTATCCCTCTCCAGTACCAAACCTTAAAGACTTAAGTGACTATCTGTCGTTTTATCCTCGCTTATCTTCTGCCTTGATGTATCGGTGGCTCCACGTTATGTTAAATTTGGTTAAGTGCAGGTTTGAAATGAGGCCCAATCAAATAAAAAGAGGAGAATTGCTTTAGTTCAACCAATTGACCAAGTAAGAATGCCATCAAGGTATACAATGAACTGGTGAATGCCGTGATTTGTAATTAATTAGGGATCCAATGGAATGAAAGCTAATTATTTTTAGTGCCTAAAAGTTAACAATGAATGTTTAAAAGAAACTGTCTGGCAGCAGTAATCAAGCATTATACTTCCTGAAAGAGATGTTCTCAATGCAGAACTTACAGTATATGTATATATAGATTCACACTGGAGGCTATGGACACTAGCTGGATGTGAACCATGCATTGGGATGACGATGGTGATTTTAAGAACAATCGAACAATGAATGACCTTGCCTTTTGATTAAACAGCGGATATTTATTTAAATCACCATCGATTTAGATTACGAAACTACATCTTTATTTCATGACTGCACAATGCCATTAAAACACAATTAACAATATTGAATTATTGCCCAGCTCTGCATGAAAGGTTATAGCGACACAGATAATCATTTACTGTCTCGCTTTCTTTCTTTGGGCTTTCAATCTCACAAGGTCAAAAGGACTTTGTCCTCTGATCTCACCTTCTCATCTTCCCAGGCAGACAGAGAGGCACAAAGATACCAGAAAACAAGAAGATTTATGGGAACAAGAGTGTAAAAGAAGAGAATCATAAGAAAAAAAACAAGCGGAAGGACGACGATTTGTTGGGACATTGGATAGTAAGATGCAGATAGTTCTTAACATGAGCTGCATTTAAAACCCAAAACTATTTTTCTTGTTTTTATTTCCGCTCAGAATGAATCCTTTGAATACATACATTTTGAATTGCTACGGAATCCATTCCTGTGAAGCTCTTCTCGAAGTTTCCCCCACTGCCATGTCTCGTGCTAACGGCTAACCACGCAGCCTGTAGATTTATCTTTGATGGAAGCACATGTATGAAATTATCACACACACACACACACACACACACACACACACACACACGCGCGCGCGCGCACAGTCGCACACGCACACACACACACACACTGCGATCTTCAACGCGCCCAGGTAGGCTTACCCATTCATCATCGTGAGGGTTCCTTATTATTATGCAAATCAGTACTGTATCAAACTGTGCGCACACACACACACACCAATGCACACACACACCCACTACCACACCCACACCCACACCCACACACACACACACACACACACACACACACACACAAACCCTCAAACAAAGACACGTCAGGGCAGGCAGCGGAAGAGACTGTTTGAGGATGTCAGATATAAGAGATAATGAAGGGGCTTTGCCGATAGCTCCATTGACTAGCGAGCAGACTGACCACCCTGGCCAGTGAAGTCTCTCAGAGGCCAGCGACATCATTTACGTCTGTCCTCTGAAAACATGGATCATAAAGAGCCGGTGATTACATTGCATTTAGTTGGTATAAAGATGATCTGGAGACCAATTGTGTGTGTCTGTGAGTGTGTGTGTGTGTGTGTGTGTGTGTTAACCAATTTAAACTACATTTTAATTAAATCGTTTGATTAATCTTGGCGTTATGGTATGCATCACAGCACAGTGGCCACAATCTAATGAAAACTGCACAGGGGGTAATGACACACATAATGCAGTGCATATCAATATTGATTTTGAGGTGCGATTACATTTTCTTTTGGGGGTCAGGGACTGGTTTCATTATCATCCACTCCATCTACACACCGATGCCCTCCGCTCAGCACTGTACCTCCTCTTACCCAGGATGACAACCATCTTTCTCCTTTTTTTTTGGTCTCCCAAAACAACAAAAAAACGAATGCTTGCCCCCATTTTCGGTTATCATGTTACGCCGCAGCAAGAGCATCGCAGATACTAGATTGAATGAATCAATAGGGAAATAACACAACAAACTGATATAACCCAACACTGAGGCGCATGAGTGAAAGTACAGTGTTTCCCCAAACCACCCAAACAGGCACCAGAACAATAACCCCCCGGCCCCCACACGTCGCCCAGCCATTAGCCAGGTCAGGCAGGAGCATAATGCGCCTCACAAAGACATGGCAACACACCAACGCTCACATGGAGGTCAGCAGGGGGGGAGGGGAAGGGGTGGGGGGGAGACGCTGCCTCCAGTGTTTGTCACTCCCAGTGGTTTCACATTCTGCCCCGCTACCCCGGGATTGCCCAGAGACCAGCGAGTGAAAGAGATGAAGATGGTACCAAAGAAGGTACTGAAAGAATGAAAGAAGGAAGGAAGGAAGGAAAGAAGGGAAAGAAGGGAGAGAGATATGCGTCTACACATCTAATCTGATTAGCATATATGTACTAAGCTTGCTGGAATGCCGGATCCCGTGAGCTTTGTTACCACACACACACACACACACACACACACACACACACACACACACACACACACACACACACACACACACACACACACACACACACACACACACACACACACACACATACAAAGACCCAGACACACTGTGGGGTCACACATTGAGCAACGAGTGAATTGGACAGAGAAAGTTATTGCAGGAAAGATTGTGTGTGTGTGTGTGTGTGTGTGTGTGTGTGTGTGTGTGTGTGTGTGTGTGTGTGTGTGCTTGTGTTTGGGCAATCACAAATTTACTAGGCGTAGTCCAATGTGTGCACCCCCATCCAACACACAAGGACTTAAGCTCCTGTGAAAAGTTGTGTCTGGGAAACATTTACACAAGAGCCATTTCTTACTTCAACACCGGCCGGTCTTGTCCCTGTGATTTAGCTCCAGTCCTTGCTATTGTACCCCTATGAGTGTTTGTGTGTGTGTGTGTGTGTGTGTGTGTGTGTGTGTGTGTGTGTGTGTGTGTGTGTGTGTGTGTGTGTGTGTGTGTGTGTGTGTGTGTGTGTGTGTGTGTGTGTGTTTGTGTGTGTTTGTATGTGTGCGTGTGTGGCTGTGTATTTGCCAGCTGGGGGGGGGGGGGCTTTATGCGTGACAACAGTTACCATGCCAATACTGACATATAGAGGTACATGGAGAAGAGGAAGAGGGGGAAGGGGGTGCTGGTGCTCAGAAATCCATCCGAGAAGCTGCATTTTCTGTCCACTTTAAAAAGAAAGAATAAGAAAACCACGGCCTGACCGGCAGTTTGTGCGAGTGTATGTGTGTGCCTACGTGAGTGTGTGTGTTATTTTCTTTTTGTGTGAATTCCAATTCTGTTTGCCTCTTCAGAGAGTCAAGCACAACACGAGGGGACTTTAGTGGCTGCAGCGAGAGGCGACCACACGCTCGCTACTTCAAGAAGGGGAAAATAGGTCAGCGAGAAGATTTGCGCGCACACACACACATCTGCACATACACACAGACGCACACAGGCATGTGTGCATTGTGCTGCGATTGAAGCTTTGTACTCCTTACATAAAATGACCGTCGAGACACTTTGCGAAGACGTATTGTTTTGAGTTTTCTTATGAAGGCTGTGTGTCAAAATGGCCACACACACACACACGATATCGGCACCTTTTTTTGTTTGTGTTCTGAAGCTTTTTTATTGAATCCCTGCAGACAGTCTGGCATGCGTTTGAAACAAATATAAAGGCTTTCCTTCTGCCTTCTGTTTTTTTTATCTGAGGTAAACAGACACATCTATTTGAATTAGAAGGATGAAATGAGTAGTTTAGCTGCGGCTTGGAATGCCTCCATTCCCTATTCTAATGAGATGAATAGGTGTCCATATGGTAGCTACACACCCATGCTCAGCCAGCTGAGGGCTAGTGGAAGGCTTTCTAGTAAGCCCACCAGGGAAGACTACTTTCACTGGCGGATCACCTGAAGCGAGTGCACAAACACGCACACACACCCACATGCAAGCATGTACACACACACATAGACACAAACAAAGTCATGCCTGACACAATTTTTCGCCCTTGCACCATCAAAACGCAAATGTGCACAAACACACACACGCACGCACGCACGCACGCACGCACGCACGCACGCACGCACGCACGCACGCACGCACGCACGCACGCACGCACGCACGCACACACACACACACACACACACACACACACACACACATACTCAATAGCACTGTCAAAACACACACACATGCACACAATGTGCAAATACATACTGGCATATCCGTGCACATACATAAATTAATATATGCACAAACAGATAGACGGGCATATATAGCACACACAAGGGCCTGAGAACATGGCTGCTGCCATATGTTAAGAAGGCCCTTGGCTCGTCTGGTTTCAGACTTGACATTCTGGCAGTTCTGTCCTCAAATACTAACCATCTTACTGGGGGGCCAGTAGTACCTTCACTATTTGGATTTTGTTTAAGCCAGCAAACGAAACATTCATAAAAGTTATTCCGAGATTAAAGCTGTGCGGTATGTGTTCTTTTATTTATTTTTGGGGGGTAACAATGTCTTCCTCATGATGACATTGTACTAGATGCCTGCATAAGATATATACGCGCAAGTGCTTAGTGTTAATGAAAATTGACTTTGTTTGTTTGTTACCCGATCAAACCACGCGGTAATTACATAAAAAGAAAATTCCCGAAACCTAGATCAACATGCCATTTAATGACTAAGCCTGCTGTTCATCTAATAACCCCAGTATAGAAAGACATGTTTTAACGTCGTTCCTGTGAGTCTCATTAGGGCTCACCTTGGCAGGGAACATAGCTTGAGGAGAGAGGAGAGGGGAGGTCCGGTGATATCGGGTGGGGAGAGACGCGTACGGCTCTCTCTCTAAATGGGCTGCACCGCCCGCTGCTTTTTAATGGAATTCTCCAGCAGCAACAGGGAATGGAAGATTACAGCGGCAATTCGATCAGGGTTTTACCCCCCCAAAACAAAATACTAATCACATTCCTAGCTCAGAGCTAACCCTCCTGTTCCTTCTCTCCTGGGGTGATGTGCATCTAAATCGAGATAATAATAAAAAATAAAAAAATAAAGACGATCTAAGGTTAACACAATTATTATTGAGGGGTTAATAATATATTCTTGGGTTATTAAAATTGAAAAATGCCTGGTTAACATTTCCATGATTTGCTTCCACCCATACGCTAAGAGTTTTGTGAAATATTGTTTTGTAAAAGGGTGTAATAAAAATGTGGTATAATAAATATAATCTCTTCCAAATGTTAAACTGTTCTGTCATGGAAATATGCATTGGTTGGTGGAAGGAATTTGATTGAGGAAAACTTGATCCGTTACCATGGAACATTCCGACGGTAGAGTCCATACGACTCAATAGGCTTTACCTTTTGACTTTATGGGTACTGAAAATATCACAATTCCCATTTCCAGTCCCAATAAAAGTTGAAACAACAAATAACAAAAAACGCTCTTTAGAAAATAAAATACAGCTGTGCAACGAAAAACATCGGTCGGTTAACATAATTTGCACGTCAACAGATTGCTCCTTGGATAAACGACTTGCATGTTTGAGTAATGGTTAATAGTCTTATTCGATGACATCACAGGACCGGGATGTATTGCCTGTATGTATGTATGCGGTTCCATGCATCTCGCCATGTGTGCTTGCGTGCGTGTGTGCATGCGTGTGTGTGCGCGTACGTGCACGTGAACAGGCATGTGTGAATGTGTTTTTGTGTACGAATATATGACTGACTAGTGCACGGATTCCTTGGGCAGGTGTCTCAGCAGTGGTCCGGGGCAGGGCAGCACTAAATCACTGGTCAACTGACACTCCTCTCAGCAGGGAGTGCCCACACGTGTTACCACCAGGGACAGGGAGAGAGAGACGGAGAGACATAAACACAGAGGGAAGCGGTTTTGGGGGGCAAAGCGCGAAGGAACGCAATGCTATATAACTCGGACTATAAATCAACTTCCTTGGTCCAAAGTGAAGGTTATATGTACGTACGTTAAGAGTGTGTGCGCGTGTATATATGTGTGTGTATGTGTGTGTGTGTGTGTGTGTGTGTGTGTGTGTGTGTATGTTTGTGTGTGTGTGTGTGTGTGTGTGTCCGGTGTGTGTGTGAATAAATATGTGTCAGGTTGCTGCAGATGAGACGAACCAGCGCAGGTGAACCACAAAGAGAGCCAGACATCCTGGCTCGGTTGGAAATCAAGAACCACCACAAGGGCCCTAAAAAACAAGCCTCATACAACCCCCGCTCCTAGCCCACACAGCCCTCAGGTCTGCGTCCTCTGACCATGGGCGGATCCGTCAAGGCATCGGCCCGGACACGCAGGACACACACAGGTTGTAGCGTGCAGAAATATACGCTGACATCATGTTTACGAGGCGAAATACAAATGAGAAAATTACTTCACTGTTCTTTCAAGATAACAGTGAAGAGAAGCCATTTTATACCGCGTGATTTTGGAAAACCAACTGATGAAAAAATGATTGCATGTTTTACCGTAGCATGTGTCGTTTAAAGTGTGTGCATGCACAGCCATTTATAATGCACATTAGCCATCGGTGCATTTTTGTTTGTATGATTATCTTTGGTACTGCGTCCTGAACAGGGTGGGAGTCGCTGGGACAAAAAATGCCTGTTAAGCTATTTCCAGTGCAGCCCCCCCACAGAGGGAACACTACAGGAGACTGTAGACCCCAGATCACAAAAGAAGAGAAAAACAAATGGGCTCTCGCGATGTGGGTTTTTCCAGAGTGCACTGCTTTCAGGTAAGACTGTACGTTTGCTGGCCTTTGCTTTTCTGTGCATATGTTTTTTGTGCCAACATCAAACTCTATTGGTTGACATCTTTTGACAGGTTAGTATTGGATTGCAGCCGGGGTTATGGTAGCCAGCCAAAGCAAGCTTGCTCAATGCTGGATCATTTCAATGGGTTTTGTTTGAATCAGTCTGTATGATTCAGAATCATGCAAAAAAATAAGCCAGCCAGCCTATTAGACACACAATTATTGGTATTCAATTATCCTTTCAAGGAATTAATGCAAAGGATAGATTTAATTCTTTCCTGCTCAATGATACGTCACATATCAAAATAAACATATATAGATGGAGAACCATAATGGGTGTGCTGTTTGTTTTCAATAAAATGTTCTGTATGCAATTGTACCTCATAATTCATTTAAAATGGGTGAGTGATTGGTTGTGCTCGCTACTGGCCACTAAATGAACACCCCAATTGTATCTAGAATTAGGACACAGCAAAACTTTCCTTTGTTTCAAAGGAAAATGTTTATGATGACAAATGCTGCAGCACTGTGAAAATAAAGCTGATTTCATATTTAGGTAAGATAGAAAGAAACACAGCCAGAGGAAAAGCAGCAAGAGAGACTCATTTGCCCGATGAGACTTTGAAGACAAAGTGTGTACATCCATTTGCGAGCACTGGAAATGAACCGGTAAAGAATGGACTAACACGGCTCATTTCAGCTGAGACCCTAATTAGGCTTTCGCTTGTTATTTTGGCGTTTTGAGGGTGAATATTATAGTCAACGCATTGTTCCTTCATATTTGAGAAATGGCTTGTCGTTTGGGTAATTGCGAAGAATTTGGAAAAACACATGACTAAATGGACACAGACATACACACTCACGCTCACTCCCAAGCAAACACACACACACAGACACACACACAGTCACACACACACACACACACACACACACACACACACACACACACACACACACACACACACACACACACACACACACTTAGAGACCCATACTGGATTCACCTCAACATTCGGGCCAGCGACGACATCAACTGAAAGTGCCAGGAGTGATGGATGTGTGAGGCTTAATCACCTTTAATCAGCTCTGTCTATGAATAATGATGAACAGCCTCTTTTCTCAAGCACAGAAAGGGAGAGCGAGAGAGGGAAAAATGAAAGAAAGAGAGAGGGGCATGGGGAAGGGGGAGAAGATTGTGTGCGGCGCGGAGTCTTTGTTGGATTCATTAGTAGAGGCAGATGCCAAACCTCCTCCCACCCCCGCCCTCCTCCTCCTCCTACTTCTTTCCATCTCGCGGCGCTCCAAGACATGAAAAAAGACAGCCTGAGAGATCCCACCGCCTGGATCTCTTATCCGTGCTTGAACTTGATCTCTGCAGAGCAAACAAGTCCCACCCAAAATGGAGTGTACCGCGTTTTTTCTTTTAGGTGGGGAGGGGGGGGGGGGGGGGCGGAGAGTTCTTTCAAGGGAGTCTGCGGCGACGCTCATTAAAACAGCCCAGAGCTCTTTCTGATCACAGTCCGAGCTTCAGGAAAGATAATGATGCCGACAAGCGATTTCTGGCACGCGAGTGGAAAGACGCGTTCCACCGCGGGTAAAGGGTGTGGGAAATGAGTATTTTGTTGAGGTAAACGACTTGCCTGTAACGGCATTATGAAAATCTTCTTGCGTTCTTGGGAACTAAAAATGTAATTACTCCGACACCCTGAGGAAGGTAGAATGCAGATACGAGTCGGTGTTCTTATTCTTTAATGTTACAGCCCAGTCATTAAAGGCTTTTTAATTTCCAACCGACGTGAGTGCCTCAACCGGATTCATTATCATCACATCTCTTGTTGCGATTAAAATGTGTCCTTTTCTTTTCCATGTCATTACTTTTGTGTTTGTTCAGGCTTGATAAGTCTGAAAAACACCAGCCCGTAGCTATCAAATCGTCTGGCATCATCACCATTATCACCGTCCGTCCTCTATCCATCCAAGACAAGGAACGAGCACTACTGTACTCTGCTGCTGTGATCCAGCCTGCCTGCCTATATAACACTGGCCTGATTCCTCCAGCCTCGCTCCCATCGTCCCCACCCTGAGTGTTGGGACCCTGACAGGCAGCTGAGGAGTCTGCGTTGGGGGCCGGCCGGTGTTGGTGCCGGTGGTTCAGGGGGACCCTGAAGACCCGTACGATGTGATTACAGTGGAGCTGGGGGCCTGAGGATGGATGACCCGAGGAAATCATGGGGGCAGCAGGAATGTCCACCCACTGGGCACACACATGGTGTTTCACTCTGCAGCACTTAGACGATTGTCCTCCCCACAGAATTTCCAGCAGGTCTCTACTCTGTCTCTGTCTCTCTCTCTGTTTCTCTCTCTCCATCACCCTCTTTCGCACTCTCTATCTCTTTCTCGCTGATTATCTTTACCTCTCTCTCTCTCTCTCTTTCTTCCTATCCTTCCCTATCTCTCTCTCTCTTTCTGTCTCTCTCGCACTCTTTCTCTCTCCTTCTCCCTGTCTCCTTTCTACCTTTTTCTAACTCCCCCTGTATGTCACACACACACCAACACACACAAACACACACACACCCTAGACACACACACACACACACACACACGTTACTCATTCTTCCTAAAAGAAAGAAAAAAACACCGTAGTTATTCTGATTATATGCAACCAGGGCTTTCCATTAAAAAACGCTCACATTTCCGCGGCCGCCTCTCGCTGCAGTCGAAGCGGCAGGCCATCTCTGGAAGAGGACAGGCTTAGGAGGACCCGTAAGGGCGCACGTTACACCCCCATAAAGGTTAACCTATAGAGTGTGTTACACACCCTCCACTGATGAGCAGAGTGGATACTGCAGATATGTGCAGCCAGCAGCACTGGTGATTACTTTCACATATTTTTGTATGACCCGGTGGCTGAAAGGACAAATCTGCCATTTGAGCAATAACGAGAGCACTTATATCATTATATCCACGAGTTGGCGAGCAGAGGAAGTTACAAATATATTTTGACTGCCATGAAAGGCCAGATGATATCACTACCATTTATAAAGAACAACAGCTAGTTGCTTTTAATCTGATCCACTCAAATGTTGATGAATTAACCGTCAGTTTTCAGCAGTTAGGAGCTGAGAGTCTAAACCCCTCACGGTAAGGAGACCCAAACGTTTGCCTGCCAGACCTCGGTGGTTTGGAATATGCTCCCTGGCTTCGGGCCTTATACCCGTTCCCACAGAGTATGACTTTGCCCAGGGTTTTTGGACATCGTGACAGGGGTGGATGAATAGATAGATGGCCTTGTGGCAATGCAGCATCTCTCACTTGGGCTCTCACTATAGTCTGCTTATAGGCTAGATGGCTGAATGTGTTGTATTTCATATTGCATTCAGCCATCGTGCAAAATCAAGACACACACAAACACACACACACACACACACACACACACACACACACACACACACACACACACACACACACACACACACACACACACACACACACAAACAGATGAAACACAAACACACAGAGAAAAAACACAGAGGCAGAAAAATACATTCCATCTCAAATATAGAATAAAAATGGATAAATATGTAATTCATAAACCATACATTTGATGAAAAAAAATTATATACACATACTACACTGAAATATAATCCTAACTCATGGAGCAGGACGTGTTCTCTCCCCAGTGTCTCCACCATCCTCATTGGAACTAAAAGGTTGAACCAAAATGGAAAACAAAGATTTAAAAGGCCCATTTGGTAGCTGGAGAATCAATGGGCCGACATGCAGGGAGCCAAAACAAACAGAGGCTGACAAGGAGACTCAGTTAACACAGTGTCATTAGCACTCCATTCCGCCTATGGTTCCCCGTAGTTCCTATCTATTGCCATCTCACGTCGCTCATCTTCCAAATGTCTCTTGGCTCATGTGTCAACTGCCATGTGTGTGTGCGTGTCTGTGTGTGTGCGTGCGTGCGTGTGTGTGTGTGTGTGTGTGTGTGTCAGTCCAACATTAGCATGGTAAGTGCATGCAGATGGCTGTCACAGCCAGTAGCCTAACCTTTTAGTACATTTGCATGCAAATCGATGGATTAATTGGCTCTGCCTTGTTAAGGCTGCTGAATCGTCAATATGTCTCGATCTCTCATTCCCTGCACTCGTCCACCCGCTGTGAAGCACGCTTACATACATACTGGCTACATTTGCAAATGATCCCGTAGATGTTTCCATGCTTGTTTTAACTGAAATGCCTGAGTAAATATAATCAGCACACAGTATCTAGACTAAGGCTTGCCAATTTATTATCCTGATGACTATGGAGAAATACACACAATGTGGTTGAATATCACGATCCCTTCTTAACAGTCTAACTGAGTGTCATTACATTCAAGTATAGGGAAATGTAAAGTATGGTGGCCAAGTACCAGTTTTCCATTCTCACTGACGTTTCAAACCTCATATTGTATCATTTTAAGGGCCTATATTCTCATCTAAATTAATTTAGACTATAAAACTGGGTATATCGGTTAGTCGACATCTTTATGATGATTCGATACCAATTAAGGACGCAAACGATGGTATTGAATTATTGCCCAGGCCAGCCCTACTGTAGAACTTAAAAGGATCACAATTTTGCACCCTTGAACTTATCATGTTGACATATAAGGTTGAATTGAGGGTGGGGATGGAATCCGAATCGACAAATCCCAGCCCAGCCGAGATTGTATCATGATATGCACTGGTTGCTTTGTACTAAAGGCAATGTGAAGTCAAGCTGGCTGCGAACGCAGGGAAGACCGGCTGAAGACAGCCTGCCTTGCTCTTTCATTAATCACTTAGGCTCTTGCAGCACCGCCTAAAGCGACTGGAATTGAACACTTAATAGCAGAAAACTGGCGAAGCAGGGGAAACTGAGAGAATAAAAGTGGGAAGTATTGCTCTGTTTGTGTGTGTGTGTGTGTGTGTGTGTGTGTGTGTGTGTGTGTGTGTGTGTGTGTGTGTGTGTGTGTGTGTGTGTGTGTGTGTGTGTGTGGCGGTGGGTGTGTGTGTGTGTGTCGGGGGAAAGAGGTGTTGGGGGTGATGCCATGCATGCAACCCTTTACCCTGACAAATGCCTGCCTGCCGTGAACAGGAACGATGACAAATGAAAAGGTGAGTGGATTCGGAGGCAGGATCCTCTAAATCTGAGTCATCTTGTGGAAGTAAGCGGACCCACGTTCTGATGTGCTTGGGGGGTTTGTAAGTGTGATGTCAAGGAGTGAGGAGCGTGTTTGTCTGGGCCTGCGGTGGGAAAGGTCAGTGCTCATCGGTGCAGCATCGGTCAACCTTTAAAAGAGCTGACAATATATCTATATAAATATAGATATATATGAACAGATATACACACAGCCATACATACATATTACCGTATAGAGAGGGAGAGAGAGGGAGAGAGAGAGAGAGAGAGAGAGAGAGAGAGAGAGAGAGAGAGAGAGAGAGAGAGGGAAAGTGAGAGAGAACAGACTCTGGCCTAGTTTCCACGCTCAACTGGTCTGGGCATGTTCTTGGATGAGTGTGTGTGTATATGGTGTGTGTGTGTGTGTGTGTGTGTGTGTGTGTGTGTGTGTGTGTGTGTGTGTGTGTGTGTGTGTGTGTGTGTGTGTGTGTGTGTGTGTGCGCGTGCGCGTGTGCGTGTGTGTGGCATTTTGAGTGCAAGCATGACCAAAAAGCCTGGTCATTCAGGCCTAACTGCCTTTAATCAGTATCCCCCACACATACATAAAGAGACAGAAACACACACGCACGCACACAGTCACACAAAGTCGAGAGGGGGAAATGTCACGGTACTCAATGGATCTGGTAGCAGCAGGATGAGTGTAGAGACAGAAGAGCAGAGACATTTTCCTCTCTCATCTGTTTGGGTCAGTGGATCGTTACCCAACGACCAAGAGTCCTCAGAGAGGCTGGGGTTGTGTGTTCTTGCTGCAGTACAGTGTGGAGTGTGCGATGAGTTTTTTAGAGAAGGAAGGAGTAATTCATCTGTGCTGGTAAACGCATGGGGTAAATATGCTTGTCTGAAGTCAAATATCTGGCTTGAATCACTGGTATGTGATGGACTGAGTCACGTCAATGTGTTGTCAAAATAAAACTCCAAAGATTGGTTCAACTGAGCAGCACCGTCACGGAGGGAGACATATGGTCTGGGATTTTGAGAAAATGGTGATGGGGCAAATTGATTGATTCCTGTCATGAGTTAATCCAGCAGGTATTCCTTCCGCCATGGTCCCTCTTGATTAGTACCTGCTGTATCTAACCAGGGCACTGCCCTGTTATATCATCTCTCCCTGATCCTCGTTCACTCCACTCACAGACAGAAGCCTCAACATCACCTCTCCACCAACAGACCCACACACAACAAGACACACACGCACACACACACACACACACACACACACACTACAAAAACTCCACATCAACTGCAGTCTGCCCCCACTTCATTTGGAAGACTCACTGACCCACACCAAATACCATTTTATATATCCCCATGTGCAAGCTTTTACATGTGTTCTGGTAAGAATTGTATAAGCCAGTTATAAACCAGTTATATATGTACAACATATGTATTAAATTTTCCACTTCAGCATTTGTTGCATTTCTTTTAGCATATGGATTTTTTTCACTTCTGTGAAAGCAGTTTTTACTTCCAACCACCCGCACATACAAACACACATACATACCCCACACAAGGACACACCGGCACACACTCACACACACACACACAATCAGCACACCGAACATACACACCACACACGGACACACAACACATACTACACAGTCACACACACACACACACACACACACACACACACACACACACACACACACACACACACACACACACACACACACACACACACACACACACACGGCGGCACACAAACACACTAGACACCAAACACACACACACACACAAACTTATCATTTTTGTCTATTCTTCTCTTGTTTGACTTTTTTTTGGGGTGCATGTGTTTGTTTGTGTTGTTCTTCTGTAGAGGAGTACAGAAGCTGCATTCTTATCCCCGTGGAGACCAGCAACGTACCAGCTGCATGACAACCACATGGCCCCTGGTTGACAGACTGGCCCCCATCACCGGGCCCCCTGAACCCCACTTTGCCAGCAACCCCAAAGCATTCAAACGGCCCTCAGTGTTAAGTCCCATAAAGGAGAAAATCAAACAGCTTCAATGGCATGAATGAATGAATAAATGAATGGGGCCTTCCAGCATGAATCCATAGCATTGCACCGCAGTTGGGGAGGGAACCCAAACATGCACACATACAGAAGTAAAGTATGAATTCAACCCAGAAAAAACATGAATCTCTGTTAATTGCTTGATAACTGCATTATTCACTTTGTTAACGACTATGTCATGTCATCCATGTACGCGAGTAATGCGACTGATGTGTTTTCATTGCTTAAGAAGAAGGATATTAGCCTGCATATTCCAAAAAAAGTGGCACACCACAGCCCCTGAAATAGGAGCTTGAAAGAGGGGAGAAAACTGTGTTGGGATGTGGGAATAGGTCAAGGTGGGTTAATGTTTTCCTTCAAATAGGATGCGATCAAATACGGATGCATGCTGGGAAATAGATATTAAAAAAATTCTGAACTGTGACATTGATGTCGTCAATGGTTACCGGCCTGATGTGTGGCCAATCGGCTTTGCTTTGCTTGCCGTTATATTTGCGATTGATTTGGCTTCAATTTGAAAATCAAAATCCCTGTGTCTCTACAGGGAAGAATTATTGACTGTGGACTAAATGGATGGCTGCATGGAGTCTCTATAATCATAACTGGTTCTCCTCCCGCTCTCTCTCTCCCTCCCCCTTTCTTTTCCTCTCTTTCCCCCTCTCTCTCTCTCTCTCTCTCTCTCTCTCTCTCTCTCTCTCTCTCTCCATCCTTGTCTACCACTCCTTTCTTTCCCTCTCTCCCTCTCTCTCTCTCTCTCTCTCTCTCTCTCTCTCTCTCTCTCCATCCTTGTCTACCACTCCTTTCTTTCCCTCTCTCCCTCTCTCTCTCTCTATGAAGTACAGTCACTGAGTGGTAGCTGCAGGCTTAATACTCTTCATGCTTTAATGTTTTGTTTGTTGTTGATTTATTTTAATTTCACCACATCAGGGCAATGAAGGATTTGCGAGATACAACGGTAGATATATACATTAAATATTAGTGACACACATAACACTCACTTGCAATGTTGTATTTGGGCATGCACTATATCATATATTTTAATAGATGGTTAGGGTTCCATTTACACCCCCAAAACTCCACAGACACCTCGTTACATTTACCTCAGACGCAGCACTTAGTTAGTCCATTATATCCATTTATAACAGATAAGTGTTATATTTGTCGAACACTTCATCTCATGCATGCTCTGAATTATCGGTGTAGTTAAGAACAAATTAGCAACATAAATGGTTTGAAATAAAAAAAAGCATAGCGGAGACCCTGGCGTGAACCGTTTTCTCCAGCCAGCCCTCGGTTTCTCCCTGAGGGCCTTGCTGGCCTGCCCTTAACGTGTTTCATTGTCCTTCCCTCTGTTCTTTCGTTTCTCCTCTCCCTCCTAGCTTATATCCTCGTTCTGCTCTAGTTTCCGCTCCGCTACTACGCCACACCCCATTCAACTCCTTCCGTCCTCATGTCCAACGGCTCAAAGCTGTACTGACAGAATGAGGCGCCATTTTATCAATGGATCAGTTGCAATTATATCCATAGGTTTCTTGTTGTTTTCGTTTTCTCCGAGTGTGTATAGACACAGGCTCATACAATAAAACTTAAAAAAAATAGGTATTTAGTACAGACTTGTACATTTGTTTAAAATAGTCTGTGTGTGTGTGGGTGTGTGTTGGAGCATTTTAAGGACGTCAGCGAGCCGTATATCCAAGCAGTAGCTAAAAAGGGCTGAGCGAAAGAGTGGGGAGTGACGTGTAACATGCTTGCCACAGAAACGCACAACAGTCTTTCGAAGCTACGGCCAAAACCGACAACTTTGGGCACACTGACATGAGAAAAGGATATGTTAAAGAAAAAAAGAGGGGAGAGGGAGGAAGGGAGAAAGGACGAAAAGTAAGAAAATAAAATTAGAGTATTTTTTTCTTTTGGAGCCTTCTAAGTTTCATCCTAAAGCAGTCCTGCATCATCGCTGAATGATTTTAATGTGAATACAATACAACTCAAAACAAAATAAGAAAAGTGAACTCAATGGAATAAACTGTAACTATACCTCTGCTGTTTCACAACTCTTGACAATGTTGCAACACAAACTAACTCTGTGTGGTAACCACGCAACACAAACAAGACAAAACCAGTGCTTTTCACAGTAAAAGTCAGCCAGAATGTTATGGCAGAGTCTTTTTTCAATCACAAATGTTTTTCTCTGTGCATATTAACTTTTTAAGACATCATACTAAATAATTGTTTTTGAATAAGTCAGGCGCCAGTTCAAATAAATAACTCGGTCTGTCCCCGCATGTGCCCGGCTGAATATGTGTGTGTGCGTGAACGCATGACCGTAACGTGCACGGGTGAGTTGCTGGCAACTATGAGCATTGTGTGTCTTGATAAATCAGACAAGAATGTATACGTGGTTCCGCCTCTGAAGTGCCACAGCTGCCAGCATGTGAACAACACACACGCGCACGTTCAAATACACAAGGCCGCTCTACCGTTGCGCGCACGCGAGCTGGCACATTGGGTTTGCTGTTTTAGGATCAAATTGAGGCTGGAGGAATTTCACACTGATGTCCGATAGGAGCGGGCTCACCTGCCTCGTTCTGTTCCAATGACAGATGAAAGCCAGGTTCAGCCCCAATAAGATATTCACTCCTCTGTGGAGTGATATCTGTTCCTCATTACAAAACATACAGCAATCCAGACAACGACTGACACGGTAACATACACACACACACACACACACACTCAGACACACACACATAAACACCTATCACCATACACACACACACACACACACACACTCAGACACACACACACAAACACCTATCACCATACACACACACACACACACACACACACACACACACACACACACACACACACACACACACACACACACACACACACACACACACACACACACACACACACATACGGATATGCATAGACCTATCCAAACCCAAGCTCCAATGTCCTAAGTTAACAAATGCCAATGGCAACAACAGAAACACCATGGAAACAGAATTATGACAACACCCACTTCATCATTATTAAAACTGAGTAATCTTTGGTGGTCTGGCCGCATATTTACACAAAACATCAAGTCTCAAGACACACACAGACAGCCAGAATGTGCAAATAGAGAGATAGAGATGGAAGATTCTGCTGGGCGTCCTGTCAGAGGATACACTTTATTAAATATTTAGTTTAGGTTTTCCATCAACCTCGCACTCTGAGCAAACAGTGAAGCGAGCATACGCTGGGTCCAGACATGTCCGAAACGTCTCTGTTTTGGGATGGCTCCAAGTGAACTGAATCTGCTGAACTGGTGCTCCTCATGTAGAGGTTATTATCAAGCTCACTTTTAATCGCTCTTCGTCGTTTAAACCGCTGTTAAATTTTTTTCAGATTTAGGAATTTGGTTTTAGCGCGTTAAGTCAAGCTGTCTTTTTTCTTGTTTTTTTTCTTTCTTCGTATCGTAACGTAGGCCAAGGAAGAGGTTAGATGATATTGGCATGTAGCCTCCACATGGTCATTTGTCCGTTAACACAAGGGGTCCTGGAGTGAAACCGTGCTCTCACCCCCCCCCCCCCCCAGCCCCCCAGCCCCACCCTGGCCTGTGGCCGAGTGGTGGTAAGGGGGGGGTAAGGGGGGGTACGTTGGGGGGCCTCTATCCCTTGGATCTGGCCAGCTTGCAGCTGTCCCAGGCCAGGGGGAAATATAAGACCTTATTAGAGTCCATTAGGGCTCTGTGAAACTAATAAGAGATTGTCAAATACATCCAAACATTCGCACAGCCCTGGACAGACAAGGGAGGTGAGGAGGGTGGAGGGGTAGGGCTTACTTCATGATGGCTGCCATTCTGTGTTGCTATCATGTGAAAATAATTGCAGCCTGACTCTTTACACTAAGTCCACATGACAATTTGGTAAGATTTATTATCTGTTTTGATTTAAGTCTTTATTGTTGTTATTTGTCATAAGCAAGAAAGTGTTCATGCCAATAACGTCAATAATTCAATAATTGAAAAAGCATGATTTATTCAAGATCGTCATCTGTCAAGCATCACACCCTACAATGAGTCAGATTACAATTACACATGTTACCGTTTTGCTTACAAATTGCAACGCTCTGAAAACGAAATGCTTTTTCGCATTCTATTTTTGCATTAACCCTTAAACTCTAAAAACGGCCTGATGCGTGACAGCCCGCGAAAGTGATCACCAGCGTACTTTTTAATATCCATTCTGAAGAAAATGGAGGGTTTCAACTTGGGGGTTTCAAACTTTCAACCAACAGCTGTGACACTGGGTCTCCTTCAGTTGCAAGCTTGGGAGTATGTGTGTGTGTGTGTGTGTGTGTGTGTGTGTGTGTGTGTGTGTGTGTGTGTGTGTGTGTGTGTGTGTGTGTGTGTGTGTGTGTGTGTGTGTGTGTGTGTGTGGTGGCGGGGGGCAGTTGGGTGGGGGGGGCCACTGACAGCAGAGGGATGAGCTCACAGTCAGTCTTTGATCTTTGATTATCACTAGTCGTCACTTAAAGGCGGGCAAAGAATAGAACTGATCATTTGGAATCGGCATGGGCGGAAAAAACAGGAACAAAAAAAAGAAAGACTGTCATCTTATACGACTAAAGTTGAAGCCAGACATTCATGTTAAAAAAAAACGAAAACGTGAAATACCTATACAGGCTTTCACCACACTCAGACAGATAACCTAATGAGAAAAACCCAAGCAGACGCATCAAGGAGACAGACAAGGCAGACAGACAGGGTCAGATAGTGTGGCTCCTGGATAGCTGCCCCCGCCACCCACACGTCTCCACAGACACCCACCCGGCAGTCTGCCTGCTCGGGTTCTGACCTATATCAGCTCATCTTCACTACTACTGTGCCTCTGATCTCACTGTAGCTTATGAAGTGGCGCTGAGACGCTGATGACTAGCTGCTGTGTAACCAATGCAAGCTGCCCTCCAGGCTGAGGGAGCCTATGGAAACCTCACATGCACAACCACACAACCACCTACATACATTACACACACACACACACGCCCACAAACACGCACACACAATTTAAGTTATTTTACCTCTGTGTGTCTCCCGGCACCACAACATATGTTTATCTCCTTCTCCCTCTCTCTCTCTCTCTCTCTCTCTCTCTCTCTCTCTCTCTCTCTCTCTCTCTCTCTCTCTCTCTCTCACTATCTCACTCTCCCTCTGTCAATCTCCCCCTGCTCTCTTTCTCTCTCAGATTCACGCCGCACACACTCTCAATTGACTTCACTCCTAGTTCCTGCATATCATCTATCACAGTATGTCAATCAAATATGTTGTTGGGATAGTGTGGTTATACTGTAGAAACTCTTCAAAGGCCGAAGGAGCAGATATCACTTAGGGGGGAAAAAGCCGCCGGCGGTTGAAAAAACACAAAGCCATTGCTCTTACTTTGACAGGCGCTCGCTCGCTCCTCGTACCCGGGGTTGCACAGGCACTTCCCGATGGGCACCAGCCACTCCCCCTCCGTGCTGCAGTACATGCGCGGGGACTCCTCCTCCTTGGAGTGATTGACGCAAGAGCCCCGGACCTCCACCAGCGACTGGGAGTCGGTGGGCACCGTTTCGGGGAAGGACGCCAGGTTCCTCACGATCAGCGGGCACATCTTAAAGTACACGCGCACCGACACCAGGGCCACGCACGCTCCCACGTCCTGGAAGGCCAGGTAGAAGCCCTTCTTAGACATGGGCCCCACCTCGCGCACCTCCGTGTTGAGCTTGAGGATGCGGTCGCCCAGGTCCATCTGGGTGAAGCTCTCGTCGGCCGCGATGGTGTCGATCTTGGAGAACTGGTGCTCGCGGAAGCGCGACTCCTGCTCGCGCTCCTCCGTCTCCAGGTACCAGAGGTTGAAGGTCTCCTTGCAGGTGCCCAGGACCAGCGGGATGGAGTTGCAGTCGCGCAGCGTGAACTTGAGCTCCACGTAGATCTTCACGGCGGAGCGCCGGGAGATCCAGTTGGTGCGGAGCCAGTTGTTCTGGCTGAACTCCATGACGTTGCACACCTGGAAGGTGCGGATGGGGGTGTAGTGTTCGTCCACGCCACTGATCTCCTCCCACTGATCAGAAGAAGGGAGAAAAGAGGGGAGGAATGAGAGATAATGAACCCCTGCTCCGGCCATCAGAAAACACACTTTTCGATAAGTCTAACCCGGCTGTATAGTAGAGATCAAACAAACATTTAGGGCGGGGAAAGATAACACATTTCTCGCAGATTGCAGAGGAACTAATTCAATGCAAGCTTGCTGTTTGGGTAAAATGTGTTGGGTTTGGGTTGTTGTGTGAATATCTTTGAGACACATGCAATGTTACGTGTGATCATCACATATGTCAAGCACATTGGTTTGAGAATTCGTAATCCTCATTATAATACATGTAGTACGCATTCCCAGCGAGTTTTAATAATAACATTTCTTCACAATGAAACCCATTACATTCCGCGTCCATTGTAGACATTTGTACTCGATGTCTTCATGTTAAGCCAACTTAATGTTCTCCCTCCAATATCAGAAACGTGAATGCACTAGTGGCAGTCGTGTGTACCGCTGGGGTTTATCATCTTTGCCTATCTCAGTAGACGATAAAGGGAGGGGAGGGAGGAGAGGAGAGACGAGTCAGTGCTTTGATTTCATCACACGCACTGCGGGGCGGCGCGTTGATCAAGTGCCTTCGAGGGGCCCACACTCTGTCATCTTGGTCACATGAACATAGAATCAGAAGGATGACGAACGCCCAAACACCTGAAACACTGGGCTCATTGTGGAGGCAATGTCATCAGATCAAATGGGTTTAAATGGATGCTTGTTTTTTTCACCCTTGGCGTAATCGTGAATGGATGTGGCTCTGAATGACTAATACCTTTTTCGAGAGAGCAAATAAAAGAGAGTGAGTGAGAGCTGCTCTCTGAATAGGTAGGAACTTAATTATCACATCATTCACACATGGATGCCCGCATACATACGTGGTCATTAGATGGATGGGCTTTTCCATTGTTTAACATTTGGCTAGACTTAATTGAGTAAATATACAAAAGGATAGTTCCCCTATTGTGTTTAAAACACAAGCACATGTGTGTGTGTGTGTGTGTGTGTGTGTGTGTGTGTGTGTGTGTGTGTGTGTGTGTGTGTGTGTGTGTGTGTGTGTGAGTGTGCGTGTGTGTGTGTGTGTGTGTGTGTGTAGTTTGATTAGGGCTCTCAGACTGAAGGGCAACCATTCATTTTATTTTCACATCAGGGTTAATGAAACACCCTTGGGAGAGAGAGTCAGAGAGAGAGAGAGAGAGAGAGAGAGAGAGAGAGAGAGAGAGAGAGAGAGAGAGAGAGAGAGAGAGAGAGAGAGAGAGAGAGAACAAAGGAGGGGATGGCTGAAGGTCTGGTCTATAGAATTTGGAGAAAAGTTTTAGCCTATAGAGTAGGCTGAAGGTTTTCAAGGCTAGAGTTTATGCTAGAATGCGCTGAGCTACAAGCATGGTGAGCAGGAGGAACTGGGAGGGTCCCACGTATTATATCCTTACCTATCACTGTCAACGTGGCATTTTGTTTTTAATATGCAGAAATGACATCCCGGGCCAAATCTAAGGCAACATAAGCTAGCAATGGCTCATTAAATTTAAATCTCTGATCGGCCACAGTCCTGCAGGGAGTTTGTTAGAACACGTTAGCACAAACACATGGGACATCCAAAATCAAATCCATGTGTGTGTGTGTGTGTGTGTGTCTCTATGTGTGTGCATGTGCGTGTGTGTGTGCATGTGTGTGTGTGTGTAGATTTCCCATTCTGTTCCACTGAGCACAACCTAAACTGGGGTGAGGTCTTCCAAAGTAAACGAGAACCACATCTGTAATACTATATCCTCCATTGCGGAGAACAGCGTCTCCAACATGCTCCAACCCTTTGCCCCGCCATTTGTCATGACATCATCAGAATGGGCCCACACCATGAAAAGACAATTGTATATATAGCATTCTCAATCTGGGTGTTTTTTGGTGCTGTTTTGGTTTGTTTTATATTTGTATGAATGTAAACGATCAAACGATCAAACGTGAGATGATGAATGGCCATATCGACAGACATATACCCACCCACACACAACTTCAAATATCTATTCTACAAGGGGAAGGGCCAGTCAGACAGAACACGAATGAGACATACAAGAAATAATAACATTGTGATCGTCAACAAGATCGTCTTACAAAGGCTTTCGCAGATGCATTTCCCGTCAGCAGCCCAAAAACAAGGGCCTAATTGCTCTCCTGCAAACTGTACCAGCACACAGACAGACAGACACGGAGACAGAAACACTCCCACACACACACACACATTCACACGCGCGCACACACGTAAACACATGCACCTTAAAGCAAAATTTGCCCATTTTCAAATAAACACAGACACAGACTGTAGCACAAGTTTCGGTTTTCTTGCTCATTCTACACATGAAGAAGCCAATGAGCTCATACAAAAAGGATTGTATTACGTTGCCTCGTTGCCTCCATCAGTGCAGAAGAAGACAGAACATTTTTGTGTTGTTCATGTGTGCGTGCATGCGTGTGTGTACGCACACGTGAGCATGTGAGTGCAACACGTAATAGTAGTAACCCCAATCATCCGAGTTAACACTCGGTCTCCAAGCAGCTATTGCAACAAAGTAGATCTGGCACAACATGAGAGGCAGCTATTCCCATGCACCTCCCTGGGCCGCCATCCAGTTGATGTATAACAACACTAAGACCTTACACCTGACCTTGAGACCTTTGACCCTTCACCTCCCTCCCCGCTTGCCCTCCACCCCCAGGCCATAACCTCCTCACAGTCACAGGTGGCGGTGGACTTTATTATTTTTTTTGCAGTATGAATTTGCCCCTGTGGCTGTTCCTAAGGGGTCACGGGCGGGTGGGGGCAGTTTGACGCGTCCTTCTCTCTGATCTGTGCTGTAGGTGGAGATAGTAAAAGTGCAGTGGGGGGGTAACCCGATCTGCTGAAGACGTTACAGGCCCCCAAAACAAACCTCTCTGGGGCACGTCTCCGGAGGGCCCCGCGGAGTCGGCAGGGGCCCGAACAGGAAAGGCAACTTCAAAGGCGACGCATTGCAGGTCACCGGAGGTCAAGTGGTATAGCTACACTGATGCCGGATCACAAGATCTGTTGGATACTACGTCCCCCGAAAACGGGAATTCAATTCTTGTTGTGGGTTGTGGGGCTGTGGCCACATAGTTTACAAACCCCTTTTCCCCCTGAGTTAAATAGTTTCAACGTGTGTTGATTTTAAATTGTACAAAGAATAGAGGTTTCTTTTTAACGTTAACTATTTTGCGGGGATCTTTGTTATGCATTGGGTCATTCTTCTTTTAACTTCAGAAAATTCTCTTGTTTTAGTGACGGAGCTGTGTGTCAGGCCGGGGTCAACGTTTGAGCCGTCGCCGATCAGATCCGGGGCCATCAGGGGTATGGACTAAGATGTGACTCGTCTGTCTGTGCTGCGTGTGAGCAGCAGCCCACGACGGTCCCTGTAGCATCTGGTACCGCTTGCGTCGCGTTGTGGCAGCGGTTGCTAGAAGCGAGCGTCCACAACAACAACAACAAGTGCACGGGGGGCATCTTACATTTCCTGCGGGGTCGGAGGGTCACCGCCACGACAACTGCACCGCATCACTCAAAAGCCGCTGCCGTATATGCACTGGGAAACCATAACATGGCCTCCGGATGCCTTATAACATAACCTCCTTCTTCTGGAGCATGTTGGCCGACTCCTCGTGTGTCCGCGGGCTTCGCCACACTAATCCCCGTTTATGGACGGGCTTTTCTCAGCTTTCTGGCTTCTCGTTCCCGAGTGCTCCAGGGCTGTTTTTTTTTTTATGGGTTGACTCTGAAGTCGGGACTTCTGGGGACAAGAGGAACAGACTTTATCGAGAGAGCTTTGGAGAAAACCGTCGGTCAAAGTCAATCACGACGACAGCAAGCCGACACATCCCAAACTACCAGGGGACCCAGGGATGGGGAGGGTACAGGGAGAGAGGGAGAGAGATACCGAGACAGAGACAGAGAAAGACACACACACACACACACACACACACATGTGTCGTCTTACTCGTTCTCATCGAGATCGGTTCCAGACGGCACACCCTACCTTGATAACAAAATGTACGAAAGTACCACCCTGCGCAAGCTAAGACAAGTGAAAAGGTTTGCGCCGCAAGACAAGTCATCCAACTCATACAACGTCCAATTATATGGCTGGGTTCAAATGTAAGCTTCCTCCTAATATGTGGTAATGGAAAAGGTCTTGAGTGTTAGCAACTTCAAAACTGGTGAGTAAACACGCTGAGTCAACTATTTTAAATAGTTCCTTTGGGATGCTTAGCAGCACTGTGGCATTACCCTAGCATGCATGCTTGGGTAAGTGAAAATGTTTGCTATGTCTACATCTGTATGAATCTGTCAAAGGCTGCCACATGGCCCGATCCCCCTACCCACAATTATTTTCTGATCTGTACGCCCACACACACACACACACACACACACACACACACACACACACACACACACACACACACACACACACACAATATGGCCAATAGCCATTGGCTCGTGACTGAAGAATGCTTTCAAAGCAGACAGAGTGTAATCTTTAATGGTCTTAAGGCTCGGGTGGTTTAAGTTTTGTGAACAGAGCTGACCAATCAGCCGGCCTTCCTAGACAGATAACAGTAAATCTCATACACACACACACACACACACACACACACACACACACACACACACACACACACACACACACACACACACACACACACACACACACACACACACACACACACAAGGCATGCATGCACTCATAAACACACATGGTGGATGGTTGCAAATTAGTGTGTCTGGGAGGATAAGCCCTTAATTTGCTCTCACCGACGTGTTTGTGTCTCTCCGGACCAGCAGCTTCCAGCAAGCATATGCATGTCTGTTTATGTTTAAATGTGTGTATATGTGTGTACTTGTATGTGTGCGTGTGTGTGTGTATGTGTGTGTGTGTGTGTGTTCGTATGCATGGGTGTGTGTGTATTCATATTTGTTTGCGCATGTGTGTCTGTGGGTGTGTGCATGTGAATGTGCCTGTGTGTGTGTGTGTGTGTGTGTGTGTGTGTGTGTGTGTGTGTGTGTGTGTGTGTGTGTGTGTGCACGTGTGCATGTGTATGTGTGCGTAAGTGAAAGAGAGCCATCAGTGTCATAGCGACATTGAGAAATCGTTTGAGCAGGCGGTTCCCAGGGCAGTCTGCTTATCAGAGCCGTGGACGACGTGAGTAATTACAGATGATTCACCTTGAACACTTGATCATCAGCAGTATTGCTTTATGTCTCGTAACTTATTTTTATTTTTTTATATGCCTCATCTACCGCAAAGTGTCTCCAACGCCTCTTTCCTCTGTTAGATCCAGCGATACTTTTCTAGCCTTCTTTCCTGTAAACGCCTTTTTCGTCAAGAGCCATGCATCTGTGGACCCAATATTTTTTCACATTCCAACACAGTAAACCTGACCTCTATGTCTACCCACACACACGCAGAGGACATGCAGAACTATTGACTGGCCCGGTTGTTCTCCAGAAATCCAGTTTCCAAACTGCGAGCCCGCTTGTCTCACCACATGAATAACTTTCTTCGGCTCAAACGCATCAAGTCCTCTCCGAGAGATCCTTGAAATTGCCTGCAATCGTTTCTGAGACGTAAAACAGCCAGCCGTTTTTTCCTAAAGTTCTTTTTAGCTTTTTCCCTCATTTTAGCTCTTAGAAAGTAGCTCTCAGCATCCAGGCTGTGCCAGCAGTATATATGGATGAGGGAAACTAGGTTTGGCAGCTCCATGGAACAAATGACTGGATTACCTTAAACTGCTGCCAGGTAGTAATTCTAACACTTAATAAAGGCTGGGGGCGGGGGAGCGTGTGTTTGTTCGTGTGCGTGTGTTAGAGAGGGTGCGTTTGTGCTTATGTGTGTGCGTGTATATGTGTGTGTGTGTGCATGTGTAAGTGCATGCATGTGTGAGTGTGTGTGTGTGTGTGTGTGTGTGTGTGTGGGAGTTTTTCGTGTGTGTCCGCATGCGTGTGTGCATGCATGTGTTGGCGTGTGTGTGTGTGTGTGTGTGTGTGTGTGTGTGTGTGTGTGTGTGTGTGTGTGTGTGTGTGTGTGTGTGTGTGTGTGTGCGTGTGTGTGATGTGACGGAGTTTGCATGTGTGGGAGAGTATATATAACCAAGTTTGGCCCTAATACTCAGTAGTCCAGTAACTAGTGAGACAAATAAACACTTTTGGGGGAAGCCAGCGGAAGAGCTGAAGTAACCGCAAGTGACTGATGGGGTGGCCGGGCTGTGGAATGGGGCGACGGGGCCTTAGCTCAGAACCCGGACGCATTCCTGGGCCATTGATAGAATAGCATACATCGTAAAGCTTCATTTAGCATATTTACGGACAACCTACCCACATGTCTTGCTGTATTTTAATGGGTGCTAAATAAATCGAGCGGTATTACGTCATTTATATTGAACGGGTTTTCCTTGATGGTTTCACCGCAGCGACGCATTTGACTGTGGGAAAATAATAACTCATATAAGTTTATTGCCTATGACTCATCTAGATAAGAGGATATTGGCATGGTAAAGTCTGACTCACATTCTGACACACATTTAAGCTTGTTGAACACACAGACTATCTGCATAGAAATCGTCCACCTTGACCCACAAGATATAGAACCAAAGATGTGATATGATGATATCAAGCTTCCGTCCACACATGCAATAGGTTCATAGATTCAGAGCTGGGTTGGAGCTATGGGCGGCAGATGCAGGGTGTTTATAGTGGACAAAAGGGTTGGTATTCAACTGCATGATCTTATCAATCATTCGAGATTTATTCGTCAATACTCGAGGTATAATATAAGCCCTTGTTTTCATCCTTTGATCAGATGCTATTTTGCATCTCAGTATTGGGAACAGCTCAGCAGGATCCCTTCCCCTTTTCTGCAAGAATCGGAAAGTGTGCCAGTTCTAAAAAACCCTCCACGCTTGACACACCAAATGTGTATTCTGCCTTTAAACATAAATAACCAAAGGTTTATCATTTAGCCAAGAGTTCAAGATCCATTACTCAATCCGTTTGCTTGTGCGATTGAGGAAGGCAGAGTAGGTTGTCTGGAAACAGACCAGTCACCGTTACTCCTGCTCACTGCCCCAGACAAATATTGCTCAGTTGAGAACACTGTCTGTGGGTGCCCTTGTGTTACAATTCAGGTTTACAACTCGTGTAATCAGTGAGTCAATAAACCAAGCTAGAAAATGTCACTACATGCCAATGCTACTTCCTGTCACCATAATTCTCCTGTATTCCCTAGGCCTCAACTAACAATGACTGTACTACGCATCACGTAGGGTTTATAGCGCCCTGTTCACGGGAATGGATGGTGGTTGCGTTGCTTTCAGGTAGAAGGTGGCCATTCATCCACACATGAACTCAAATATGTTTAAAGTTGGTGAGATACTCAGGCACAGGGATTTCCGTATTATTTTTATTTGTTATGTTAAGGTGTGTGTACGTTTACTGTAGTACATCCGGAATGAAAGTTTCATGCCGTGTGTCAAACCCCTAAAGAATAAAGCAAAAAGTCGAACGGATAGAGGGCAAAAGTTTTACAGAAAATCGTTCTTGTGCTTCATGTTTCACTGGGAAGTGTATATATACAGTATGTTATGAACTTACCCCGTGTAGAGGATAGGACAACCATCTCAACTCCCCCTGGCTTGCTTTTGAGTCCAACAAGTTGACTGTTGGGAAAACGGGTTGGGGGAGAGAGAGAGGGGAAGAGAATATATATGAGTGTCTAGTCCTTGTTAGCCCCAATTAGTCTGCCTCTAATCCCACAGGAGACCACAAAGAGATCACCAACATAGTGCCCTGATGACCGCTCTATTTACCCAGCTGCTGAACTCACACACACACACACACACACACACAGGCATACACACAACCGCACACACACACTAATGCACGTATACGCACACACACACACACACACACACACACACACACACACACACACACACACAACCGCACACACACACACACACTAATGCACGTATACACATGCACACACACACACACACACACACACACACACCCACATAGTCAAGTCACAAAGAAATAAAACATATGCGCTAAAGTCAGTCAAAAACAGACCTGCAAAAGCAAATACTCACTGAGATGACAAGAGAATAATAACCTGCAAAAAAAAGCACATGCACACAAAGACACACAAAGCTGTGGCCCCTCGCCCCTCAGTTCTCCTAAGCTAAACAAGCAGCCCCCTGTCTGTGTGTGATCTGTCAGGGATCACACAGAGTAATAACCAGCATTATCAAAACACTGACAGATATAGCCCACCCATTTGAATAGACCATAAGCCTATGGGGTTAGAAAATGCCTCCACATATGTCCATTAGTTTTTCCTTCCTGGGAAAATAAAAACCGTTAATATGAAGAAAATTGTAGGATATAAAAGAAGAAGAAGAAGAAGAAGAAGAAGAAGAAGAAGAAGAAGAAAAAGATGACGAAGCAGAAGAAGACGATGAAGAAGAAGAAGACAAAGAAAAGAAAAAGAAGTAGAAAAAGGAAGAGGAAAAAACATTCTCACCCACAAACAATGAATGAGCTCCCGGTTCAGACACTAAACCGCAGCACTGCACCTGAGTGTTAACCATGTGGAAGCGGTAGCCTCTGACGGAGGGATTCCTATTAGCGCCTTAATACAGCTATCTGTTCATGTCAGATAATAGTGGCTCTGCAAATAGGCCCATTGCCACCGATTTACATTTGTCAACGAGCCGGAGCCACTTCTCAAATTGGGCAGAGCAGGGAAATTCGAGAGCAGAAAATTAAACCGCCCTCATATCGCATGAGAAGAAAAATATGAGCCCCTCCAGCTGCATGGGTCTGAAGAAATAAGTGGCCCGAAAAGACACACACACACACAGATGCATATATGTAATGTGCATTTGTGTACACTTCCATGGAAGTGTAAAGTGTAAACATTTGTTTAAATTTCCATGGTGATGTAAACAATTGTATCCGGAAAGGAACAATATAGACACAGACACATTGTCAACCATCAAGTGTCTCAAATAGTATGTGTCACACCCAGAGTGACACATACATATATGTGCATATAGGACCGCAGACCAACACACACGCACACCAGATGCGCGTGCCTGTGTGCAGTCTCATACAAACACATGCATTCACACACACAGGCACACAACCATACAGTGACTTTACCATAAGCAGTAAACTATCATACAACTACAGGGGAATCATTACAACGACCAACTAAAAAACTTCAGTGATGAAAGCATGAATAGACAATTCTAGTGTGTAACCGCAAAATCACAGTCATCAACTCCCAGCCTTGCTTCAAGCTTTGAGGCAACAAAACATAACTGGCTTGCGTGCTGGGCTGGAGTATGAGTCTGTGTGTCTGTGTTAAAGGGTTAAGTTTTCACCTCTCCTTATGAATTATTCATTGCAGGGCCTGTCTGATGCTGTTGCTGCTGCTGCTGCTGCTGCTGATGCTACAGCACCACCACTCACCCCCTTTCCACCCTAAGTCGGACAAAAACTCAACTCAACAAATAGGTTTGTTTAATGGATGAGGATACATCTGTAGCCTACACATGCACGCGCGCCGCACAAGGATGCGACCCTTCCATACGCGCGCGCAACATAGACAGTTCTATTTTTATAAGAGGGCGTATGCTAGCACATTTCCAGCACTTCTATGAAAGGTACCATCGCTCACAAAACACCATCCCTCACAGCGGGGGCCACTGCATAAGGCTGACGGGGTAAGGCTTACCTACTCCCGGCTAAAAATACCAAGGACTCCCGGCGCCTATCCACAGACAGTCTTGCAGCAGGGCCGAGCGAGAGCCTTTTGCGCGACAGTGAAACCGGCAGCTCCCGCCAGACGTATGGCTTCGCGCTTATATAACACCTTGATGTGGTCGGTATAGGCCCGGAAGTTCGATTAACTGGAATTTTATGACACTGAAAAGTTAAGTTAGGCCCAATGTATCTTTTTTTTTTGTGAGTTTATAGCGA
>NC_082401.1:22064044-22071544 GCF_031168955.1 Gadus macrocephalus | reverse complement strand
ATGCCTATCAATGAATAGCAGTCACAGCCCCGTTTCAAAGTCAGCGGCGAAAAACTGAATCAAATGGTGACGTTAATACAGCTCCACTGAAATTGACTATTGATGGCTAGTTCCTCGATATTAATTCCATTTTCTAAAAAGAGGACATGAATAATGAAAACAAATTCCCCAAATCTGTGTGGAGACCGCAATCCCTATGATGGTATGGCAGAATGAAATGAAATGATTGGACAAATGGGAATGTATATTTCTCGGGAGAGAGTTTTAGTCAGCCAACATCAATCTTAAACAACGACTATCTCTCTTTTCCCTTCGTTGTTCTACTCGCGTCTTGTCTGCCAATATTGTCTTGGACAATATAGGCCTCCATCTGCTATAGGATCATCTTGACACACAAAAGCACGCACACACACACACACACACACACACACACACACACACACACACACACACACACACACACACACACACATAAAAACACACACAAACACACAGACACACACACACACCCACACATATGCATGCACACACTCACACACACACACACACACACACACACACACACACACACACACACACACACACACACACACACACACACATAACCAAATGCACGCACACACACACACACACACACACACACACACACACACACACACACACACACACACACACACACACACACACACACACACACACACACAAAAGCACAAGGACACACACATGCACACAAGGCCAACGTTTAGAGTGATATCAGCCAGCAAACACAATGACAGCGTCAAGCAGTATTCATTTGAAACATCAATACTAATACTAATAATTTTTTGTGGCGATTGCTTTTGCATGAATCCTTCTGAGATGAGGTATCTGGGAAGACGGCAGTGTTTGTCAAGAGAGAAGCCATTTATCTCCATCTTGTTTTCAGTCTTTCACTGGTCTGACTATTTACCCGCCTGTGTCTATGTCTGTCGATTGGTGTAAGGGTCTATTTATCGCCCTCTGGCTGGATTGGAGGCTGGAAACAATGAAATATTTTTTTATTGCTTTCTGATTTGACTCCCTGTGGTAATTGTCAATTATGTTCAAACATGTGTTGTGTTGCCTCGTGCGGGATGCTGCTGTATTCCATGTACAGTCATTATTAAGCTTAAATATTCAGAAGAAACGCAGCTGCCCTTAATTATACATATGTGACGAGCAGGCGGAAAGAATGAGAAGGGATGTAGGAAGAGGGAGAGACAAGTTAACAGATGAAGGCTCATGACTCGTGTCAAGTACCAAATTACTTCTGATTGTTCTGAATTCTGCTGTTGTTCCACTAATCCGCCCTAAATACTAAATATACCCTTATGAAGTATTTCATAAATGAATGAACAATATAGTGTGTTAACTAAATTAGTAATAACATTGTAATCTTTATTAAATATTGCTTGGTACCCCTCAAGCACACATATGAACCCTTTGGGTTGTCAATAGTATGAATGGGTAAGATTAATCTTCTAGATTACTTTTATGAATTATGCCTCTATGAATGAAAAGTGTGCACTGTGTTCCATGCAGAAAAGTGAATTGGAGGGATAATTAAACAACTTTTTTAAAACCTCCATCTATTGTACTTTTTTATGTCTAATGGAAAAAAATATTAAAAATGTAATCAAATGGTTTTATATAAATGGTTTTTTGAATATATATTTCTTCATTTGTCCTCTGCAAAAAATGAAAACCAAATTCAATTGGAGAGGAAAATGAATGAATAACATAAATTAATGATTCTGTAACAGATCCATTAATGCATGTCGGTATTTTGCGTGGGTTCATCAAATATTTTTTATTCTTGTGCAGAATATTTTGTGGCCCAGATAGATGATTTTGGATGACTGGCCACTGTCAGAATAAAAAAAAGATATGCGTGTGAGCTTGGTTTTAATACCGTTCATAAAACATGATATAACGTTTGTCCAAAATGTTACCCTGATATAGAATGTTATTTTATTCTCTGTCATCTGTATTTAGTGAAAGATTTGGCCATAGTGGTGAACAAAATGTGATGGGTGGGGTGGATATTGAAAGATTTCCTCCAAACGATGTTAGCAGGACCTTGGATTGGAAACTTGGAGACCGCACTCCACCACCTTGGCCCGAGTTAAGAAAAAACGACTCAAGGAATTGAAGTTTGAAGGAAAACTCTTGCTGAGCCGCAGATTCATGCACGGGAATCGCATTTGTGGAGGGTGTGGACCCCATGTATTTCTGTTCCGTTCAGCGCGTCTACGTCAGCTCGTGCTATAGATTGGATTGTGCTCGACAAAAGCCCCGTGGAACAGCTGGACACAACTTCTTATGATGTTTTTTCATCAAGCGCAAAAATCTAAAACCAATTACCAATGAATTCTCATGGGGCGGTTCGTCAGAGCCCAAAGAGTCCATCTGTCATGATGAATCATAACCAATGCCTTTGTCATAGGCCAGGCCAATGAGACTTAATCATGAGTTAGTGTACTCTGGCTCTGATTATTTCATTATTTGTCAGTGAAGTCTAAGTGTGTATATCCTGTGGTACACATGGTTGCCATCAAGTGCGACTGTAACCACAAAACCACACTGTTAGTATAATCTCTAAATACCGTGTGTAATGGGCCCCTGTGTCATTACGCTCCTTCACTTTATGACACACACACACACACACACACACACACACACACACACACACACACACACACACACACACACACACACACATACACACACACACAATGCTTTCGATGAGGCTAGCGCTGCAGCCAGCCTGTTTGTGCCACTCCCAGCTGGAAGTGTGTACTTCGTCGTCACGGCAGCCAGTTCTTGATTTTTATATAGATAGTTGGGGTACTTTATTCATCCCAGAGTTTGTAACAGCAACAGACAAGATAAAACTTAATGTAAAGGTAAATTATGAGTAATAGCATGAATAAAGTCTAAAATGTATAGCTTATTTACGTCTTATAAAATTCAACATAAAAGTATAACTAATATGAGATGATCTATATCGTTTTTTGGAAGTTCCTTCTCTCTTGTTTCGCATGTCCTTGACAACGGGCCAGATATGCTTCATAGGAGGAGATCTTAGTGTGGTATGAGCCTTCTGGCTCATACGGGTCAATTATCCTGGCAGGGTGGTAGAGAAGTAGAGAGGAGCATGTGGCTTCATGGGAGATTTGGATAAAGTTATTTACATCTGCACGTCCCCCTATACCACCCAAACGTCTGTCTCTCTCTCTCTCTCTCTCTCTCTCTCTCTCTCTCTCTCTCTCTCTCTCTCTCTCTCTCTCTCTCTCTCTCTCTCTCTCTCTCTCTCTCTCTCTCTCTCTCTCTCTCTCTCTCTCTCTCTCTCTCTCTCTATCTCTCTCTCTTCTCCTCAAGACACATCTTGAGGAGAAGGAGGGGATTACCTCAATTTATCTTCATTAGCTTACTGGCCCTTCACAGGAGCCCGTGGGAAGCTGCTGTAATTGCTCAGATAGCTGCATGCTAAAGCAGAGCAAGAATCTATAGAGATGCATGGGTCTATGTAAGTGTGTGTGCGTAAGCGTGTGTGTGTGTGTGTGTGTGTGTGTGTGTGTGTGTGTGTGTGTGTGTGTGTGTGTGTGTGTGTGTGTGCGTGCACATTTGTGTGTGTGTGTGTGTGTGTGTGTGTGTGTGTGCGTGCACATTTGTGTGTGTGTGTGTGTGTGTGTGTGTGGGTAATAAGTAAACATGTTAGTGTATAGATGTTTAAAAACTTCACATCTCTATCATTTATTCAAAATACACTTCTGCCTGCAGACTGCAGCAGTAAACAGAATTTATGAGGATATTATAATGTTGTCATGCACACTCATCCTTTAAATCTTCACCCATTGCAATCGGCAGTTCTAATAATGTGTGCTTACAAACAAGTCATTTTTAACATCATAGCAAATGAGTTTGCAATTCTTTGGCTAATAAATTGCATTTTTTGTTATGCCTTATTCCAGAATACATGTATGTATGTATGTGTGTGTGTGTGTGTGTGTGTGTGTGTGTGTGTGTGTGTGTGTGTGTGTGTGTGTGTGTGTGTGTGTGTGTGTGTGTGTGTGTGTGTGTTTGTGAGTGTGTACACTGTAAATCCTGTATATAGGGTTATGAATTGCACTTGTCTCCAAACAAATAATTGCAGAACGCGATACATAGTAGGTTTGTGGCTCATTTAATCTCAGATCGACAACAATAATAAGTGGACAATCTGTAAACAAGCATAAGAAGCATAGACCGATGCATACATATATACACACACTTATACACAACCAGATACAATGAAGCAGCCGGAGGCTTGCGTGAGTGTCCTTGTAGGACCAACAATCGCATGCTTGCTTGTTAGCTGCTCTGAAACATTGACCCACAAGCCCAGAGGCACAATTTCAGTGACACACATAGCATAAATAGCAAAGATAGCGTAGCATTTATAAAGCATGATTGCATGTCTGGAATTACAGCATATAATATCCACAGGGACACTTTTGTTTCTTTCGGAATAAATGTATATTCGACGAAGAATCATAGGATAATAGTTGTGCCATAAAAAAAAACCATTTCAAACATTTTCCTCATCTCCCTGAAGCCAAACGCTGCCTTAATATCCAGATAAATAAGAAATGCATGTGTATGATATTGTATAGCTATGAAGCAATGGGGCTTGACCATTGTGACGTCGTATGACACTGCAGCAAAGTTTCTAATGCGAGGTAAGGCTAAGAAAAAAACAAGGTTTTAATTAGCTTGTGCTAAAGTATGTTGCTGTTGATTTCAGATTTTTCTGTATAACTACCCTCTTGACTCCTTTCAAGATGGCGGAGTATCAGCAACAACAAATCCCATAATGCATTCTGATGTACAATCCCTCTATCGAAGATTCTGTAACTTCTGTTACAGATAAAAAGTGACATAGGCCTTTAAGTCTGAGAGATTTTCTTTATTCAGACAAGGATTGACAGTGAAAATGTATGGACTCCATCGGGCTCAGGTATAAAATACGGAGTTTAACGATGAAATCAAGAAGTATTTAGTTCATCATTGGTTCTTACATCCAATGTAACATTCTAATTCCTGGTTAAGTCTTGACTCTCTGGGCCTACAGGAAATGGAATGTGAAATGCAATAATGCAGATAAACCAAAGCTGTATTCATTCACAAATATGGCAAAATATAAACCACAATCAGGATTGTCTGGTTTGTAGCGGTGAGCAGAAGGAACTCCTATTTACAATATCTGTTCTAATTTCTGTGTGGCAAATAGTTTACCTTGTGGTGCACTGGATAACCAGTCATCCAATCAAAAGAGGGCTTCAGAGCTGCAGGGGAATGATTAGGCCAGGTTTTGTTTTGGCTGGGTTGGGTTTGGACCACATGGAGAAAGCTTCTTATTGTTTAGCTGTCCTATACAAATCCTAAAGTAACCAATTGTACAGTAGGAAGAATCTGTATTGGATGATGAATTGTCGCTCTGAGTCACCCTGTCCTGAAGGAGTGGCTGACCGGCCTGCTGTACATTATCCCTTACATATTTATTATAATGACACACAGCTGTTATATTCTCTCAATGCATTCCTCCTCTGAATCTAGAGCATGGAGGACATTACTGCTATATTAGCCCCGAGGTTATCCCTCCACCATATAAACACGCCGTTCAAAGAGAGCAAGTTAAGCAGAGACCATAGCAATAAAGACGGGGATTGGTCACCTTTATGCATAGATATATCAAGATGTGGGTTATACATATCATTTATATTTACTTTGGTGCCAAGGCACAAGACAGCAGTTCAATTAATAAATTGCTTTAATTATACTCAAATGGGCATAGCTATTAAAATATACAATACAAATACTATTACTACTACTACTGCTACTAATACTAGGAAAGAATATGTATACATAATTTGTAATGATAACAATAACAATGGCAACAGCAACAAAAATAACACTATTACTACTGCTACTACATCTACTACTATTACGACTTCTACTACTTATAATAATATTAATAATCCTCATTTAATAGACACTTAATATCACTCAATAATCCCTTTATAATAATTATAATGAACAGTCACTTTGCAAGGCAAATATTGAAGTCCACTCTTCAGGCTGTAAACTCAACGAGAAGAAGGAGGAATGATCCGGTTGGAGGGGGATCGGCGGCAGCTGCCGGCTCGCACCGTTTGAAACGGTCTTCATTACTCCGAAGTCACCAAAACAGAATATAGCAAAGAGTCAGAACTCAGGAGCCCTATAGCTTTCTGCAGATTTAAAAGCTGATTCATCGCACTCAAATCCTTTTTCACCAAAAAAAACTAAATTGCATCTTGAAATTAGAAACCGTTTTTTATATTTATCCATTTGGCCGAGTAGGAGCCACAAACACTCGATCTTTCCTTTGTTTGTTCTTTCCTTCTTTCTATCTTTCTCCTTTTCTCACCCTCTCTCATTCACTTCCCTCTTATTCTCTATTTATCACAAGCACACACACACACACACATACACACACACACACACACGCACACACACACACACACACACACACACACACACACACACACACACACACACACACACACACACCCACGCATGCACACACAAACGCACACAAACACGCACACACGTACACACAAACAAACACAAATGCACGCATGCATACATACACACACACACACACACACACACACACACACACACACACACACACACACACACACACACACACACACACACACACACAAACTACACAAAAACACACTATACTGGTGGAATTACTCTCTCCTCATAAACCAACAATGTTTAGACAAGCGACCACATTTAGGAAATGAAGTTCATTTTATGGGAAAATGTCTACGTGAGTTCAACTTTAATGTGCTTGGCCATTTTTGCGCTGCTAATTTAGAGTAGGCCTACACTACAAAAGCTGAATTTACTAAAACCAAGGTATCAATTTAGAATAACTGCAACTTCAAAGTATGAATAAAGTAAACTGTGAATTCTTCATTTATAAAACATTGTCCATGAACGTTCATATGCACAATAGCAATTCATAAAAAGTAGTACCATATTAATAACATAATTGGGTCATAAGCATTTAAAAAGCTAATTTATAATGTGTTAATAATGCTTTTTAAACAAATAAGCAAATAATGCTGAATGTCATGTTTAGGTCAGGAAGTTAGAAAGCCTTAGTTGTGTCTTTAGTGTGAGTTTATCTAAAGTATGATCTATTTGTGCCTTACTAGGGATGTATAAATGGCTAAAGGCTGGATTGATCAACTCCGGTAGTTAGAATGCATTAGTAAAGTATTTGTGTTAGCTTATCTAAGTGAGGACTATCTTTGCCTTACTAATAATGCATAACATTAATACATTTAAGTAGAAGCAGTAGCAGTAGCAGTAATAATAAGTAGGAATAATTAGTAAAGCCTCTATAGTCTGCACTTAAGTTGAGCTTACATAAAAAACTTA
>NC_082401.1:22031544-22059044 GCF_031168955.1 Gadus macrocephalus | reverse complement strand
CATATACATTCACAGTGCACACACACACACATATACACACACACACACACACACACACACACACACACACACACTCACTCATACACACACACACACACACACACACACACACACACACACACACACACACACACACACACACACACACACACACACACACACACACATACACTCTCACGTACTCACACACACAAACACACACACACACACTCACACACACACACACTCAGCCACAGACACAAATGCACCATCACATACAGGCACTAATCCAATCACTCACAGTGCTACACCTGCTGTTACCTGGGTTACAGGCAGGTGGTTTCCCCACATCATAGACGGCCCTTCAGCAGAAGCTAGACGACCCTTCAGGAGAGTCGAGCAGGGGGAGGGTATAGAGGGAGAGAGCGGCCATGAATAAGGACATTGTTTAGGTTCAGGTGCACACAGGGCATATGTTCAGGCGTCAGGGATCCCAACAGGGTTGCAGAACAGAAACAAAGGGCAAGAGAGCCACACACATGTTTTGTTTATATAAATATGAATTATTTTGACCGCTTAGTATTTAGTGTGAAATCAAACCTTCTGGTCTGCTGAATACAGTTGAATCTAAATATACTATCTTGCAGATGGCTACAGCAGAGGTAAACGGACCGCATTTATATTGCACGTTTTTGGACCTGTGGCTCCTCAAAGTGCTTTACTATTACTGGCTCCCAACCCATTCATATTAACATTCATACGACGCCGGCGGTTTCAGCCATGCAAGGCCACAGCAAGCTCATCAGGAGATCGAACCAGCAACTTTCCGGTCGTCAGACAATCATACTCTACCTCCTCAGACCCTGCCAGCCTCCATATCGAATTCAAACCATGCCACTCTGCTCACAGGTCATTCATGTTGAAAAACTTTTTCCCATCTGCGGCCCAACAGGGCTAGTCAAATGGAAACAATGATAATCGTTTCTCATTGGGGGCGTCATTGTTCAATTCCACTCCAAGTCGGGTTGGCTCTGAGTTAATCTGCCTATTGTTATTCATTAAGCCTATCGCTTATCGCTGCCCCATCGGTAACCTTTGACCCCTCTGTCGGAATAGATTAGTTGATTGGCTCTGATTAGGGGCCCCTTTGCCCATCCCCAGGTCAAGATCATTATAGGCAAGTCTAATTACAAATGTGCCTTGTTTGATGGTTCTTGTTTGTATGAGTTAATAAGGGCAAACGGTGGAGGCGACAAGGAGTGAAATGTGAAATCATGCTATTGGTGAATTTTTAACATTTCGGGCAAATGCTCGCAAGGAACATGTTTTTTCTCAACCTTCCTTGAGAAAAAGACAATTACATGAGTCTGGAAAAAATGTCTTAGATATAATATGAAAATATATATTTATGTGGGCACACATATACACATGGTAATACTCTGAAGTGCTTCCCAGCAGATATGTTGCATCCGAAAGCAAGTTAGTAGCTAATGTAGAGGAGAGGAGTGGCACAGCAAAGACAGAAGACTCAAACGGTTAAAAATACACCTGACGTGCACACAAAGGGCACTTTTCTAACTGGGAGAAAGTGGGCACAAATTGAATATATGATGAGCTGCAGGGTTGCGGCGCTCTAAATATAGAGCTCCCCAGCACCAGTCTCCTGCGCTAATGATACCGCCGGCCGGAGATTTATTAACCCACCGCATTATTATTTAATCAAACTACAAAATGATATTCTGCCTGTAACAAAATGATTCATCAGTACGCTGTCGGATTTTTCTTTCTTTCTTAGGTCCATATACCTGTGAATTTTGTTCTCCAGTTTTAATGTCTTTCATTCTTTTTTGGATTCACCAAAAGAATACCCAGCTTCCTTCTTTGTCCCAGAGCTTGTGCAGTCACTTGGTATGAGCACCTTTTAAGCATTTAAGGCCCACATGTTCTTTTCATAATACAATCAACGCCGACATCTGTGCACATCTGCTAGAACCGGTCGCATACTCACCAGGAGGACTGGAGAGAATGGATAGCGACTCACCTGTGAATGCACTTAAAGGGGCGGTACCCTCCAAAAGCTGAAATGTCAGCCACCTCAAGGTCCTATGTATGTAGCTCCGGTAATGTGATTAGCACCACCGGCAGTTCCATTATATTTCGTAGTGGGGATATTGAAACAAGACGGAAAGAAATAATGTTTGCATTTTACTTATTGGTTCAGCAGATGTAAACCACCGGGCAGATACAAGTCCCAGCATCCTGGCTGTGATAAATAATGTTTCATGATACATAGATATGGAAAGTATTCAACATTAAAAAACAATCACAACTCCCTGTGTTTTTCCAAGAGTTGGCCGAACTCTCCATATTGAGCTGCAGATACAAATAGGTCCAGACATATAAACCTTAAGCCAGTATATCATTGTCATTGACTAGGGCAGGATCCACCGGTCAGTTTTTTGGTTCATTTTATTGGAGTGCATATGTGTAAAGGATAGCCACCTCTACGGTGTAGGATTAAAACATTGTCTGAGGATGTGTTGTCAGACACTGTTTTGTCCGATGCTGTCTCCTCTAACACCGTTTTGTCTCAGGCCGTGACGCGTGACTCCTACACAGTTTAGTTTGACACCATTTTGTCTGAGGCCGTTGTGTCGGATTCTGACAGCGTTTTGAACGAGACACCATTTCGTACTGAACCACAACCCAAACCTGCCATACTTTCCCCCTGTATTCTGAACCTGTTTTGCCGTCGGTAGGAGACCTGCCGCTGAGGTCTGACGACGTCCTAATATGTGCACAGCAGCTGCAGGCGTACCTTCTTGTGATGCACACTTAAGGAGGGTAAACAGCGCCTTTAAAGAGCCCTGTAAATGAAGTAATCCGGCCACGGCCCTCCCTTTTCTTGCCCCAGGCAGGGTTCTCTGAATGTGAGAACGGTTACACACCCTTTTTATGTTAATTCCCCCCTCTATAGCGGCTCAATAGGAACCACATGTCTTATTTGGAGAGCGCAGTGGAGTGCACCAACAGAGCAGCCTTTCACTCCCGAGCTGCAGCGAGACGGCTGCTGGCAGGCTGACTTAAGGGCCCGACGGGCAGTCCTGGCAGCCATGATCCTTGATTCGGGTCAGGCTCTGCCAGACTCTACTTTCAATGCCTAGTAGAGATCAAGACGAGTTTGCATGGAGCCGTTTCCCCTCATCTCTCGTTTTTTTTGACAACTTTATTGGCATGAACATAGAAACATACAGATACACGCAGATCTGTCAATGAAAGAATAAGAGGAATATCAAGACAGGCCTTTCAAAGACAAAACAATGAAGGTACGAGCAAAACCAAAAGTACACCGGAGACATGTTATAAAACATTAGTGAAATACTAGACCAATGAATATAACACCAACCACAAAATAGAGACCACAGAGGAATATAAATAGTTTAATTTACACTTTTTAGTAGTAGTCATCCAGCAGTCTTGGAACCTATTGGTCAGTTTGACTGTGTTCGTGTCAAATCCTCGCCTGAACTTAGAACTCGAACTTGAAAAAGTCAATTGAAAAAGGCATCAGAGCATTAACACCCAAGTCGTTTTTTGGGCCCAGACAGTTTATTTGCGATACTGTAGCCAATTGGCCTTGGCCCATGCACGACTCCTGCGTACTCCGGCCGAGTGCCCCGTGAGAGCGGCCCTCAACTGCTCTCTGAACACATCATCGTTCCCTCTGGGGGGGCACCTGCTTGGCGATAGCGGGAACCCTCCATAAACAGTGGTAACCAGTGCCCTTCCTCTGACCTCTTACAGGAACACAGCTCATAATATTGGACTAATATTATAATACTAATATAGATAATAACAGTTAGGCACTAATTGAGCTTGATTGTAGAATTGTCTTTATCAATAGAACGTTTATATTATCCAAAAAGATCACACGATCACACAGTGTTGTGGAAAGAGGAACAGGCCAGTGGCAGAGGCTGGTGTGCCACGGAGCGATGCAGCAATGTCCTGCAACAGCCTGCCGTATCATTACGGCATTTATGTGATAGGGCACAATATATGCAAGACCTGGTACATTCCAGTTTATATGAAAGATGAGCGGCAAGACCCAGCAAGCGCAGAGGAAGTGTGAGATCCCTTTCCCAGTGCTGCAGGCGGGGACGGGACGCTATTCTGCAACATTTTGCCAGCTCTTACTTTGGGTAGGCTTACCAATATACACCTCAGTAGTTGTTGTCAACACTTTGTGAAATGTTTGGCATCAAGCTATGATTTAAGGTGCTATAAATAACAAAAACACAATGGATATCGCTTAAGACATTTTATCTAATGCAGTATTCCTCATGCAGACGCTTGAGGAATACTCTGTAGCTGAGCCATGTCTCTAGAATTTATATTTTAGAATTTAACTTGTAGTGAACACCGCAGGCAGAAACATTCTACAATAACTGATAAATAACTTAAATGATAAGGAACACAGATGAATATAATCAGTAGAATTGAGCATTACACACAGGGACCCACTCATTTTGACCCGTGCACATATCTCGTTGCCAATCCATCAATAATACAGGGGAACCAATAACACTTTTTAAGCACCACAAACAACCTTCATTTAAATCCGCCAATATCACAAAAAAAATCCCATTCATTGTTATCTTTTCCATTACTGAACAGCATCCAGCATACTGAGGCCACTGAACACAGCATGGCATCTATAAACATAAAGACAACCTTACAACAACTATCGACGTCCATTCTGTTAACCAAGGCAGCAATGGAAGTTGCAGTTTATTTTCCGAGAATCTAAATCGTTTAATATGATTGTTAGAATGATCTTAGTATTGGGGATCTTTAAGCATTATTTGAGATGATTCGATTATTTAGCCATTAGACTGATATAGGACACCAGTGTGATTACTATTGATGCCTCCCTACCATACAACTTTTCCTCGTTCCTTAGCTACATTGGGTCCAACTGTCTGTCGATCCAGACATTTTCGTCTCGCAGCAACTTTTGTCTCTACTCTCACTCTAATTAAATCTATAGATGTCTTTGATTATTCTTTCAGTTGCCTTGTATTTATCTATCACGCCTGTGTGTGTTTGTGTGTGTGTGTGTGTGTGTGTGTGTGTGTGTGTTTGTTTGTGTGTGTGTGTGTGTGTGTGTGTGTGTGTGTGTGTGTGTGTGTGTGTGTGTGTGTGTGTGTGTGTGTGTGTGTGTGTGTGTGTGTGTGTGTGTGTGTGTGTGTGTGTGTGAGAGTGTGTGTGTGAGCGTGTCGGTTTGTCTGGTGGCGAGAGGAGGCTCACTCTCTGCAAATGAAATTTGACTGTCTGGCTCTATTCCAGCCTTTAATGTGTTGAGTGTTTTCCCGCTCCAAAACCCATTTGCCACCGTTTCCCTCACCTCCTTCAATGCCTTAATAGCCCTCCAGAGCAGTACCTGTCCCTCAGAGGGACAAACAGCCGTATCCTGCCTGCTGATATCAATGTTTCTCAATGGCTCATACTTGTCACATGTTCTTGACAACAAAAAATGTGGATGACAGCAAGGTTTTCTACTCCGAGTGTGTCTTTAAGAGCTCCGGGGCAGTGGAAGTATTTGATAGGTAAGGGGTGTGAGGATGCACTCCTTGGCTCGTTCTGTTCTTTCCGCTGAACAGAATGAAAAGAGATAGAGTAACAGAGGAAGTCGGGAGCCAGGGATTACTCAGATTACCCACGAGTCCTGGCTAACCGCCCTCTATTTCCATGCGCAAAACCAGAAAACAAATATCTCTTGGTCCAAATTTCCCTTCACAAACCCTAACCTAAAGTACATGTTTTCCAGCTCTCGTTGTACTTCCCCCATCCTCCTAACACCCACCTGTCTCCCACTCCCTCCCTCCCTCCACCTCTCCTCCGCCTTTTCACTAATTCATCCACTCAATCACTTTTTTCGACCCAGTGAAATAGCGCCATGGGTCCAGCTCGCCTTCCACAAATATTGTCGAACATTAAGATGAGACATTCCTGGCCCGGCAGTAAGAGTTAGAGACTGTTTTTAAAGGCTAATTTACTCCACTCTTACTGCGTCAGACTTTTTGTGCAACGCACAAGGAGAACGGCAAGCAGGACAACACGATACCTTATGGTGCGGTTAGCTTAACCGGCTGCATAAGGGCCTGTGTAATTATGCCCATTTTCATGTGACAATACCATCTGTAAGGGCCTGAGAGGTTGCTATTTCCTTCATCCCCCCTCATGGAAAATTATTACCAGACCAAATGACCATTTCGGAGCAAACGTAAGGCAATACTGTTTATTTAGCTTAGGTCCATATTTTTGCATTCTGTGCAGTCAGCCCCTCAAGAGAAAGAGAGCAGCATAGGAGCAAACGTGTGGAGCTATATGTGATGGGATGGTTAGAATATCCATGTATAAGTCGTTTCACAGATTCATGGGAAATACACCGTTATGTGTACGGTAAAGTCCTTTGCTCCAGATCCTGTGCAATTAATTTAGGGAGAAATAAAAACACAACTGTGGCAATGGCTGAACTGGTTTGTGTTTCAGCGGGACCTCCACTTGCTGTTTCAATGTAAAATGCACTTTGTGTTTTCCCAGGTAAAATGTGTGGGGCTCAGACTAGGTGTCTTCTCGGGCCGCCGGGTCATTAATGGTCATGGGCGGTGTGGGACATACGCAGTAGTCATTTCCCCTCCTTAAGACCGGCGTTTAAAACTTTAGCTTTTCATTTCCACTGTAAAGCCACCTCCCACTCTCATTCTCACACACACACACACACACACACACACACACACACACACACACACACACACACACACACACACACACACACACACACACACACACACACACACACACACACACACACACACACACGGCAGAGAACAAATTAAACACAGAAAACCATTACAATGCTGATTTTTGCTGCTTCTAAAGGCCTCCATAGAACTTGTTGTATGACAAAAAAATGTGTTTATGCTTAAAACATAGCAATTTATAGCCATGTTTCATGGCTATAAATACACTCACCAAATACACTCAGTGAAGGGAATGGAAACAATCCAAAAAATTCATTCTGAGGTGCTACATTGGTGTCCGGTCTTTTCTGCTCATTGTTTCATGTCTCTCCCTCCCTGTTTCTCTGTGGCTCATCTGCTACTCTGGGATGGAGGACTTTGTTGCATGCCTGAGCCCCAATCTCTGTGGCCTGGCTAAAACGCTGGCCATTGTTGTTAGCCTTTTTAGTGATTCCTGTCCGTTCCACTGGCTGACAATACTCCAAACCAACAACTGGGTTACTTGCTATTCTACACCGTAGGAAGAGCAGCTTCACTAGCACAGACTGACACTGTGTTGGAGGAATTAGGCTTATTCCTCGGGTTGTCTCATCTCCCAAACACACTCACAAACAGACACCCACATGCACGCCCTCAGTCACACATGCACACATACACACCGTAGTACAAGTTAGATGCACACACACGTATATGACGACACAAATGTAAGCATATTCTTGCTCCCAGACAAATTGTCGGATTTGCATCTCATTTTGCTGTCAATGCGTGAGTGTGTGTGTGTGTGTGTATTTGTTTGTGCATGTGTCTGTGTGTGTCTACGTCTTTTTCCGAGCGTGCGCGCGGTGTGTATTGTTGTTTTTATAGGGCTTTTTTCATCGTCCCCTCCTGAATACCATTGCATCACACAGAATCCCTCTCTATGTCTCTTCACTCTCCCTCTCCTTGGAAAAGGCCGGTGCTGTGGCACCAGGGAACAGATTTAGATGCACACTGACAGCTTTATACACCGGATGCCTGCATACACCCCCTCCCCACTCCCCAACCACCACCCCATCTGCACTAGAAGCACGGGTGGGTGGGTGGCAGTGGGGCTTGGGAGCCACTCAGCAAAGCCTCAATGGGCGAGGAAGATCTCTCACTGTGGCGCTGCTGCGGAGGCGCTAACAAAGTCCACAGTGGCCTGCCTCTATAAAACAAGATGGGGCTTTATGTGTCAGAGGGCTGCAGGAGGGAGAAGAGGGGCTGATTAGCAGGTTACGGAGAGTTCATTGGCTGTGTTGAAAACTGGAAGACCCGCTGGCTGGCATCCCGACGGGCCCGCTATAGCAGAGAGGGCCAACCTGAATAGCAGAGATCCAAGTCTTCGGAGGTTGGCAGAGGTAGAGGCCCGGCCTGTATTCATGAGGCTATGTCCCGGACACTGGACCTGAGGTAAGCGCCTTCTAGTGCAGACCCCTCGACAAAAAAAAGGGTACCGTACCGGCCAGACTTAAAACCAAATCCGGGGTTCGTGGTCGACCTTTCATTGAGAACACTTTGAAAGCATGGAGATGAATGCCCCCCCTCTGAAGAGCCCTGAAGGATAGCTTCAAGCTATGGCTATGTCAATGTTTAAAGAGAAGCACAATGGGCTGTTTTCATGGGAGCTGAACTCAAACTGTCTTGTTTTTTAACCAGAATCAGCCAGCAGCACCGCCCGTGTCTGCACATGTTTGAAATCTGCCTAATTCATATTTACTTGCGTTAACTGTAGGTCGAATTTATAATGTTCCAAATTAAAGTTTGGCAAAGGATGATGTGATAGAAGCTATGAAAGCTGCCGTTCCTCAGCTGTCTATTAGCTCTCTTATGCTAAGTCTTTGTGGCTAGCTAGAGAATGAAGGCAGACATGAGGTAGGCTATATCTGTAAAACAAAAACGTCTTTGTTTTCACACCAAGTCACATTTATCACACTGTTTTACACTCATTAAGTAGCCAATCTTAATTTTGGAAAGCTATGTATTAAAAGCTTGTCTGAACCCCTGATGAAGCCAATTTGAATATGCGGCATTGAAGTGGGATAGGTCAATGGACAGATGTGTCATGCAAAAGCCAAAATGCAAAAGTTTGATGGCACAGAGTTAGACGTTGGACAGGTTGCCCTATTCTGGCAAGATTATTACCAAAACACGTCTGGTATGTTATTTCCATACAAATTCATCCTGAAATAAAAGACTGCTGTTCCGTGCCTGCAACGATAAGGACATCTCTCACATTCTATAAAAATACCCTTTAAAAATAACCCAGGAACTACCAATCTCATGTGAATAGAAATATTTGGGGATTTCCTTTATATTTTGCAGCTTCCTCACCCCCCAACGAGAAATGCTCTTATAATAAATCAATGGTGCTGAGGTACTCGACATGGTCCTATCCGACACGGTCTGGTCTGTGTGTGCGCCAAGTCCATCCCTGAACTCTCCTGAACCCTACTTCTTACTGGAAGCTCTGTGAGGCTTGGGACCTTGTTTATGAACATCACTGATCATGCTGGGACAAAATTGCTCATATAGGTTATGACATTACAATATGAATACAATAAAATAATACCATACGTCATATGCAGAGCTCACTCGCTCAACCTATCGTGTGACTGCTAACAAATAGAATTGACAAAGACAAAAATTTATTAAACATATTTTTATACACACAATATGTAAAAGAACCTCAGGTCCTTCCATAACTCTTTTGTCAGTCCCCCCTTCGGTTCGGCTGTACTGGTGAGACCCCTCAAGCTCCTAATAAGGAGACGTAAGGAATAGTAAGGGATGGTATAATCCCTGACATTCCCTCCTGACCAAATGTGCCATAGCTGCTGTGCTGCATACAGACTGTCAGCCTGTCTGCCTGTCGCACATCCTCACCCAAGAAGCACTCACAGGGCATAAGAGCAGATGTACTTCCCCATTACCACCTGACACAATAATACCCGCCCGCCACTGATAGTTCACTGGAGTTTTTGCAGGCATCCTCCGTGTGGACGGATGTCTATTCTTCCCCAGGCTTTGGAGAGGACAACATGCTAAATATTAGGAAATGTTGTAAGCTGTTGAACGGCGTAGGTGCAGGAAATGGTTTCCTATTATTTTATTGTCACAAACTGACATTTCAATTCTGGGCCCGCCGAGAGGACAATGACAAGACAATGGCAAAGGAAATAGCGTCGGCTTTTGTGGAATACTCAAGGATGATGAAAATGTTCCTCACGAATTTTAGGATACACCATGATGCCATGCAATAGAATGCTCTTCACTTTGTCAACTTCTTTCGATTTTTGCCAACAATAAACAATTAAAAATAGATGCAAATCCCCAAACAATGCACACATTCAAACCTTTTAATCAGAAGCAAAGAAAAACACAATTATATTGAATAGAATCTCATCATTTGTTTCTTATTCCATGCTCCAACCAAAATTGCAGGTCCTTAGAAATGTACGTACGTGATTTTTGAGTTTTTTTTTGTTAATTACCTATGCATCAAGGTAAGTCTTTCAGTTTTTTGGCCACCATTTCGACAAAAATCCTAAAGACAACCACACCCGTATAAATGCATACACTGTGTAAGTGTAGAACACAGTTAACACTAAGGTCAATGGAGAAAATAATCTATAGCCTATAACAAACTAAAGCACTTTTGATACCCAATTCCTGAGCATGTACAGTGTACGATTCAGCCATTTAATTCCCCTTCACTCTCCCTAACCTAACAAACCATCTTTGTTGGTTTTTCCATCAAATATTTAGATTGTAACTTAGACTGTGAAAACACTGTGTTTGGATAGATGGACGAAGGACAATTATAAAATTCCAACAGGGATTCAGCCTGTTCCCAGTCAGCCTCGGCTCATTGAAACCAATGAATGTATTTGCAAAACAAAGACCAGAACTCATGTTCTAATGACCTTTTATATTATGAGGAGCCCTGGACTCAAAAATAAATAATCTGTCTTTAAAATATACAAGGCCCTTGAATGTTCTCACCACCATGGGTTGCAGCTGGGGGTGAAAGTGGCATCTGCCTCACAGTCACAGCTTTGCTCTATATGGAGACGTCTGGAAGATGTTGTGGAAAACAAGCCAGGGCCTGTCGGTGCTCGTCCTCTACTCTGTGACTATGAGTGTTTTGTTATTGTTTTAACCAAAGAGTGTCCAATGTGGTTAGGATGAAGCAACATCCCTTGGCCCTTGGTGTGTGCATGTGTGTGTTTGTGTGTGTGTGTGTGTGTGTGTGTGTGTGTGTGTGTGTGTGTGTGTGTGTATGTGTGTGTGTGTGTGTGTATGTGTGTGTGTGTGTGTGTGTGTGTGTGTGTGTGTGTGTGTGTGTGTGTGTGTGTGTGTGTGTGTGTGTGTGGGTTTGCGTGTGGAGGAGGAACAGGGTTGGCTATGGTCTGGACTGGATATGTGTTTGCCTAATCTATAATACATTACAACACCCTCTTCATTATATTCACAGCTTTCCCTACACACGTCCCACCTGCTAGACCAACATAGGCACCAGCTACACCAGGTTTCTTTTAAATCACAATAGAAAGAATAATTAATATTCCAATCAAACACAGATTAAAATATGGCCCTCCAGTACAACCCTATAACGGACACAGTGATGAGGCATGAGTAAGGCCATCATCATCATCATCATCATCATCATCATCATCATCATCATCATCATCATCATCAACATCAACTTCATCATCAGCTTCATCCTCATTTCTTCATCATCATCATCATATTTTGTAGCAATCAAACTTCCTGGTTTAATTTGCTGCTTTGGAAGGAAACCACAACTAGCTTAATTTCACTCCTTTTGTTGATAACAAGGTCTTCCGGGACAAGGAACAGCAACATTGCCGACTCATATTTATTTTTCTCCATAATGACCCCCCTTTTCATGTTTCCCATGAGTCCAATCCTTCTTCATCACACCTCCGTCGACATATCTCTGTGTCTTCCACCTCCACTGTTGACTGTATCTGCGTGCAAGGGCACAGAGGTCTGATTCAAATCAAGCAATGACTCCCCCCCATGAAACATTCAACCCAGGGCGGGAATAAAACAAACATGGGAAGAGATGACTAGCCTAACAATGACGATTGTCTGTGTCTATTGGTTTCGGGAAAACCATTGTAACTGTCTGTCTTGGCTTCACTAAAGCATCCGTTACCAATATTATTTGTCTTTAAGTGACTTCTTTGTGGCATTCTTTGGCAGAATCGGTAAAGGATGTAATTTTAACAAATGCTATTTGGAACAGATGTTTTAGTCGGGCCAGGAGAGTCGGTTACAAGGGTTTGATTTAACCAGAGCAGTCTTATCAGCCTTTGAGACTGAAGGAGAGAGTCAGGGGCTCTTTTGGGTATCATGCTCCCGCTTGCAGGAAAAATCCTCCCTTCAGAGATTAAAAACATTATTTAAAATCATTAGACATTTTGAGTAACTGTTAAACCTTGTTATTCTTTTGATGTATTGTGTTGAATTAAGGAGCAAGTTATTATGCAAAATGCACCATGTGCTTGTATGTTTGGAATGTCCTTTATAGATGTAATTTGACTTGATTTGACTCGAAAAGATGTATGCAAATAGAGACCTAGAAATGAGACAAACACGCAGCCATTTAGCTCGCAGCCTTATCCTGTTTGGCTGAATAACTACAGATCCAAGCCTGTTCCAAGCCATGATAGAAGATGATTCAGGAATAGGAAATTGTTTGCCTCCTAGCCCCACTTGTTTGTGTATAGTGTTGCCTGTTAGGTTTATATGATTTGTCAGTCTTGTATAATGCTCTATGCTGCATGCCGTGCTTTAATTGGCCGCTGCTGTCCTGAGGAGCAGCCTGGCAAACAAGAGGTCCTGCACCTCAGTGATACAAACCTGGTGAAATGGAGGTACAATTAATTCATCCATTCGTTTAAATACCCAGAGGGCATTAATCAACCTAGAACCACCATCAGAACCGAACATGTGTATGGATCCTACTCATCTGTTCATCTAGATGAGACACACACACACAACCACACAAACGCAAATCAAACATGCGCACACACGTGACAACAGGCCTAAGCCCATATGTCCTTGATTCTTGAATCTTTGCCATTTGTGAGCTTGCGAATTCATGTGTATGTATAAACAGGACGGTTTTATCTGTGCATTCACACATGTTCCTGCATGCATTGGGGGAATGGGTGCCACTGCCTTCTGCCATCACTAACATCCCGGTAAAGATGGAGGTGTAACAGTAAGCCCGTGCGTGTATGTGTATGTGTGTGTGTGTGTGTGTGCGTGTGCGTGAGTGTGTGTGTGTGTGTGCGTGTGCGTGCGTGCGTGCGTGTGCGTGTGTGTGTGTGTGTGTGCCAGTGTCGATGAGTGTGTCTGAGGTAGTAGTCGGCATCCAGGAAAAGGAATTAAATATTCAGGAGGTCATTCTTCCTTCACCTTAGCTGGATATGCACCCCCCCCCCCCCCCCCCCCCCAACCCCCCCGCCCACCAACTCCTACTTTGCTCTCTGCCAGACATTCCTTTTTTTTTACCATCATACCGTTCTCCATTTCTCACAGCTGTCACCGACCCCCTCCTACCCTCTTATTACTGCCTCCTTCATTATTTTCTTATCTATTACGCCGATTTGAAATGAATGGAAATGTCTTTGACTTTAAAGGATCATCCCGGGCAAGCTAAAGAGTCTCGTGTTCAGTGGGTTCTATTTGAAAGTGCACTGAAAGACGCCTCTGCCCCGACTCGTAGTCAAATGAAACGTATCAAAGTTTCATTTTTTATTTTATCAGCCCATTCATTGGTTTGATCTAAAAAGTGTTTTTTGCAAACCCTAACTTCATCCAAACATGAAGTCGAAGGGGAAGGACACACAGGGTAACACATGTGTGTGTGTGTGTGCGCGTGTGTGTGCGTGTGTGTGTGTGCTTTGTCTGCTTATCTGCCCCCTCCCTCTTGCTCTCTCTCCTCCCCAGCCTCCCTCAGCCCCGCTGGGGTCACAACCGGGCTCCAGTGTGGGTCACTTGACGCAGCTGATGTTGATGAGGGCATTGAGAGAGGGATTAACTCCAGAACATCTCTCTCCCAGAGACACCGTTCCGGCCCCTCCCGGAGACGACCCCCCCTCTGGAGACCTGAAGAGGGAGGGGGGAAAGCGCTTGGGGGGGGCGAAGGGGGAGTGAAAGGTAATAACTATGTTAATTATAAACCCACCGGCTACAGACTCTCTATTTATCTGTCTACCTATATAGCTATCCATCTATCTATATATCTATCTATTTCTCGACCTCGCTCTCTTCTCAAGGCACACGTGCACACCTCTTTCTTCGCTAGACAGACACATGCACACACACAGGCACACACGAGCATACACACATGCACCGACACACACACACACACACACACACACACACACACACACACACACACACACACACACACACACACACATAGGCACATAGAGGCATCGCTGGGAAAAAAAGAAGTTAGTTTGAATTCCATTAAATGTACTGAAGGTGTAGTTTTACTTTGGCATGCTTGGCTTGCTACAGAAATGAAAATACTTTATAGCGGCCTTAAAATAACATGTGCCAATCAGAAATGAATATCATGGTTGCATTCCTGCATATTGGTGTGGATACCAACTATTTAAAAAACTTGTGTACTTGAATCTGCTCTTAGATCATTTAGATAAAATATGAAACATATAGAAACGATCAGTATTCTGCAATGTAATGTTTTACAAATTAAATCTTCAAGTCACAACTAATCATTTGCTCAGAACTATTTCATGTAACAACCTCAGAAATACACTGACACTGTGCTGCTATGTAATGGGGATCCAAATAAAAATAAACTCTTATGTGGGAGAAATTGGTTTGCAGGTTGCAAACAGTTGCAGAACTGCAGTGTCAATTTGTCACCAAGTTGCTCATAATAATGGCAATAAACTCTTAGAATTGTTAACCATTTCAATTTTTCATTGGTAGAAAGACTTTCTCAATCAGATACAAATTATTAGTGAGAGACCACACACAGACACACACACACACACACACACACACACACACACACACACACACACACACACACACACACACACACACACACACACACACAGACACACACACACACACACACACACACACACACACACACACACACACACACACACAAACACACCGTCACACACACGCATACGCATTATGCACACATGAACATACACACACACAGAGCAGGTGCAGGCCCTGTGAAGCAGCCGTTAAGTCTAATCCAACTCATATCAATCAGCTCTGTCTGAATGGCATGGAGCGCCAGTGACTGTGACATGTTCAGCCTTTCATCTCAGCACCGAAATCAGTGATGTAAGCCAAGAGGGACATGTGTTGGGAGAGCACATCCCGCTTTCACAAACATACACCCACCGATTGCAACTGCAGTGCCCGTGCAGAGAGACACAAAGAACACACACACACTCAGACACACACAGACACACAAATACATACGTTGTGTCAATCACGTACATGATCACATCAGTATCACAAAGTTTAGCATAGGTCATTTGCGGTGCAACTGGAATCTTGACATCAGGTTCAATTCTTCTCAAACAAGCACGGCACAGCGCCATGAACCAGGATCATATCTGTAAGCAAGAGCTCAGCGAACATGCATTCATCTAAAAGGCTGAGCGTGAAGTAGCACATACTGTGGTCGTAACGATGTGTTGAGTGATGCCTATGGAGGAAGACTATCTGAACATGCCGTGGGTCCAAATGCAGTTAAAGTCATTGGTTGTATGTACGAAAGGCACTGCGTTTATCGAGTCAGGGACGATGTGTTCCCATCGGTCAGAGAGCAGCAGTTTATGAATCCAAAAAGCCCAAGGGCTTCTCTATTACAACAAATCAGTACCATGGGGCAGCATCGATGACCGCAAATGTAAAGACACCTTTTAAACACACACACACACACACACACACATACACACACACACACACACACACACACACACACACACACACACACACACACACACACACACACACACACACACACACACACACAAACACCCAGGCACGAGCACACAATCCCAATCATGTTGATGTGTACCAAAGAAGACAGATGGAACTGACTGTAATCAAGGGTGAACGGGAAGATGTGATGCCTGCAGGACAAACAATTCACCCGAGCTACTACCGTGCAGATGTCAGCGGGAAGTAATGATGGACAGGCATCAGGAGACAGGGTGGCAGTGAAGGAGGTGGCGTCCAAAGACAGGGAAAAGGTTAGTTAGGATGAGGACAAAAGAGATAAATAAAACACATCTAAAATGGATGTCAAACCTGCAGAGGGGAACTGATAGATGCTAGAGGTCGAGACAAGAGCGTTTCCCGCCAATGGCAGCCTTAGTCTTGGCGATAGGGTTACATATTGACAGACATGAACACACAGCCATGCTAGGGCTAGGAGACTCATGATTGGCTTATTGATCGCACTGAGACGGAACAATCTCAGAGGAAGGGCAGTGGTGTTTTTACAACGCGACCTGTCTGGTCCGGGTCACTGCGAACAGACAAAACAATAGGTGACTGTACTGTGCAATAAAGCAACAAGCTACAATCTCGCTGGGGCACCATCATTGACATTCTTAACAGTTTTACGGCTTCAATGCTTTTCTGAAAATGGTGTGCCTCTGATGCGTCACAAGGGAATCTACGGAAGTTATGTAATAATATTGAATCCTAACATTAAACTTTTGAGAAAAGGTAACTATGGATTCCATCGCTCAAGATGGCAAAAGCCCAAACCACACAGCCGTCTGGACGGGCGCAAAAATAACGATTTTAAACGTTTGCCTCCAAGGTAGACTAGAGTCCTTTGCAAAGCAGCAGCCACTCTACGATAACATTTATTGTGCCTTGCTCCATTAGAACAATATGATTCTATATCTTTTTCGGAACGTGCCTCAAATTCGAATCGTAAATTCACGCTGTGTGCGTGTTGGGCTTAATAAGTTGTCCAGATGCTTCCTCGAAATGCTGCCATATGCAACGACAATTAGCTGCAACCTCAGACAAGCCCCCTGGTTTCCCATGCAGATGGATGTAATGCCTGTTGGCCACCAGTGGACCCTCCCATATCATGTGACAGAGGTACACAAACACAAGAGAGCAGAACCAGAGCGGTCGGGCTAACCACTGGTCACCACCACTGGGACCCCCACCACACACACACACACACACACACTCACACACAGAGAGACTTACACCGATACACACACACACGCTAACCCCCCCATGAGATTCGACAACCAATTCACACCGATTATTGGCTAAGTGCTGAGAATGTAAGCGAGAAAGAAATGGAGGAAAAGAAAGCGAATGAGAAAGAGAGAGGGAGCGAAAATTGAGAAAGTAAGAAAGAAAGATAAAGGTGAAAAATGCAATGAAAGAATGACAATAAGAAGGAATTAAAGAAGGAGTACGAAAAAAGGAATAATCTGACTTTAGAAAGAAAGAAAGAAAAGCCAAGCTCTCTTCTGAATCCATGAATCAAGACTAACAGGAACAGAGCAGCCAACTTCTAAAAAAGAAACACTTGAAAACTGAATCTCGACCACACAAGGTCTTCATTTGGTCATTTCAAAGATAGCTGAGGTCCCTGGTGGCAATTGGCTCTCATCACACGGACGCAATAGACTGGCCAGAGTCAGGTCAACATTAATGCTTCACTTTGACTATGAATATAATATGAAATATTATATTTCAATAACACAATGTAATGGAGGATGGAAAGCTATCCATTCATATAAATAGTTGTGTGTTTGTGCGTGTCTGTACGTACGCGTGTGTGTATGTGTGCGTGTCTCTGTATATATGTCTGTCTCTGTCTCTACGTGCGTGTGCATGTTGCCGTGTGTCTGCATGTGTGTGTGTCTCTGTACATACGTGTGTGTGTCTGTACCTAAGTGCGTGTGTGTGTGTGTCTGTACGTGCGTAAATGTGTGTGTGTGTGCGTTCGTGTGTGTTTCTGCAAGTGTGTGTGTGTGTGTGTGTCTGTACCTAAGTGCGTGTGTGTGTGTCTGTACGTGCGTAAATGTGTGTGTGTGTGTGTGTGTGTGCGTTCATGCGTCTGTCTGTACGTGCATGCGTACGTCCATGTGTGTGTGTGTTATCAGCCGGACCCCCCCCCCCCTCCAAAGCCCCCCGGGTGCAGAGCCAGAAGCTGTAGGGGTGCGGGGGAGAAGCCGTCAGAGGGACCTTCCCCCCGGGACGCAGCAGCAGGCGTGGGCCTGTGAAACACACTCCATGTGGTGGAACCGAGGGGGTCAGCATTGGCCTGCGTCCCGCCGCTAAGACAGAGCGTATCTCCGTCCTCCCGCGACGTAAAGCGCTGCGTGTGTGTATCCCACGCACAATAAGGTCACCGGCAGATCTCGGGACACATTTGTAAGGCATTACCACTCCGTTGGAATGAAACAACAGTCCTCGAGAAAACCGGCGAACACGGCCTATCTAAATATTTGGGGTGACTGAAAGATAACCGGTGATCTCAGGGAACACATGGGATGGGTTTGGGACTGTATATTTTGTTTAGGGAGGACGGTGCAGGGATCATGGAAGGGCTACCCACCCATGGCTCTTGGTAACACAGTGAGCCCTTGTTAACAGACCCTCTGTGGACCCCGAGTCAAAGATTGAAATTGAGTCTTCTTTAATTGTTTAGACTTTTGGTCAATATGTATATATCGACAACAAAACTACTGATTCCTTGTGATGAAATCTTGAAATTGATGTCCCTAAAGGTAGAACAGAGGATCCCTAGTCATGTTCTATGACATAAACCTAATCCACATGTCTACTGATGCTAAACTAGTGGGAGCCCGTCGCTTATACTAGATGTTGTAGAAAAAACAAATCTCCTTGTTCTATGTTTGCATTTCTGTGTTGACAATGTATTTGTGTGATTCATATTGTGTTGAATAATGATGCTATGTTTCTAATAATATGTATCATTATCAAAAAACTCCAAAAAAAAAAATTTAGACATTTTCTATGCATTAAGTGTAGTGTGTGTGTGTGTGTGTGTGTGTGTGTGTGTGTGTGCGTGTGTGTGTGTGTGCGTGCGTGCGTGCGTGCGTGCGTGCGTGCGTGCGTGCGTGCGTGCGTGCGTGCGTGCGTGCGTGCGTGCGTGCGTGCGTGCGTGCGTGCGTGCGTGCGTGCGTGCGTGCGTGCGTGCGTGCGTGCGTGCGTGCGTGCGTGCGTGCGCAAACATAACCACCATCAGAATTGACCAAGCTATTACGTTTGTGTGTATGTGTGTGTGAGTGTGTGTGTGTTCTTCTATTCATCCATAACTCCCCCCCCCACACCCCCACGATTAGGTCCTGGAAAAAAACACATCCCCAAGGCAGCATGGTTGATGGGGGAGGGGGTGGGGATACTGCAGTTCAAAAAAGCGAAGTATTTCTTCTACAGATGCTACGACACCACTGGCTGCCTCCTCCTGGCCGAGCGGAAAGAACTGCGAAACCGAAAAGGATTGCAGGGGGAAGAATCTAGAGCAAGATGAAAAATCATCAGGAAGCAGGAGAGCAGCCATTTTTGGCCGGCATGTGGGAAGGAATCTTTAATTAGAACGTGTTGAGAGATCAGAGTTTCCCTCAGAGCTATCGAAACTCGCTCTTTTTACATGTTTATATAATGCATATGCATGGAATGGAGCAATCAGTTGAAACCAGATACCTTGTTCCACAGAGTGAAGTTCGTATACCACAAGGCTTTCCCCCGCCTCCACAAGGCCCCCCGCCCCCCACCCCTGAACCACTGCGCTAAAACCAATGGCGGATGACCTTTGCTCCGATCTGGAGTATTCTCGCATGTGACCGAGATGTGACTGCTGGAATGTACGGGTTCTTATACATCTACAGACCGCCGCCACGTTGCGATGAAATCACAGAGAAGTCTCGTCGTCTGGTCGTTTCCCCACTGTGATGTCGCCAGCAAAACCCGAGTGGGAAATCATCTCAGTCCTTCTTTGAAAGGGATGTTGCATGGGAGAAAAGCTAGATGAATACCTCAATCAGAGCGATGTTGTTTCGGATGTGCCCCACCTCTTGGTGCATGGAGTAGCTCATTGGGACGCCGCCGTGTGAACGTTCACTCTTTTCACCCTTCTCACTCCCTGCACCCCCCCCCCCCCGCTCAGAGCTCTGCCGCCAACATTAGATTCCCATCCCTGCTGACGCCATCAGCAATCACAGATTATAAACCCACGCTGCGGCGCTGGATTACAGGTTTTTCGTCTGCCCACTAAGCTATGTAGACGAATCGGGACAAAAAATAATGCTTTATTGGGTTTTTCTAAATAATGAAACCGTCCGTGATACTTCCTTATCAGCCTGATGAAAGGGACGACGTATTATCTTCAAAAGGGCTTTTTAAACGCCTTCCTGATTGCTGCTTTTGGCTCGCTACCCCAAGCCGAACGGAGGATATCAGCGGGGAGACAGTACTTCTCTCAAGCGCTTTATATTCTATTCCCAGTGATGTAATATGCAAATCAACCGGGGTTAACCAAAAGTCAGAAGCACGCACACACACATACGCCCAGAAACTTTCACTTAGTTTCTCCGAGTCCCAGTTTATGGGGGGGGGGGGGGGGGGGGGTAGCGTTCAATACCAAGGCCCTTCCCTCTGAATGACTGTGGTGGATAATGAATGGGGCGAATCCCAGGACGAGATCTTGTCAAAAGTTAATGCTTCACAATAAGGGCACATTAATTAACCACTAATTAACTTTAGATAATGCAGTTATGCACAATAAAAAATAGTTGACCTAACAGTTAACTAATGGTCTTATATTCATTTACTTTGATGCGCATGTCCCCTAATGGTGCTCATGGTAACTACGCTATTATTTCACACATCATTTAATAGGGTAAGGGCAAACCTTACCCCTGTCCATAACACTGACCCCTATTCAAATTATATTTAATAATGCTTAGTACTGCATGAATTGATGCTAATTAATCAGTAATTATTGTACCCTCATTGAAAATGTTAGTCCGGAACCTCACACTCCATGATTGATTTCGACAGGGCGTTATCGACTGTCGCACACCAATATGCCTCCGGATGCAATTGGATGTACCTACAACCAATCAGGGCACATCAGCTGCTGCAATCCTGGTTGTCTATGAAGTGCCTCAACGGCGCTCCCATGGGGCGCCCCTAGTGTACAATCATCGTATTACACCCCTGTCATTAGATCACCTGTTGTGAATGGGCCGACCTAGGCCAGGTCAGCTGGAAACCTGTCTCCATGGACGGGGCCAGACGTAGCTGTTATGGCAGAGTCAATAAAACATGAGCCCGCAGATTGGTCTGTGTGCACCGGTTTAAAACCCAGAGCTATCTTAGTGCTCAGCGCAGAGAGACATCCTCAGTGTCCCTGGGTGATGTGTTCAGCCCCACCTACACCGATGCTTTGTTGCACAAAGTGGCCGCAAAGCCTCATTCATGTAGGTTGACAGGATAGATAAGGGTCTTTGAGGAGTATGCACAGGGAACCAATTTGTGCTGATGTGCTAATATGAAGACAAAGTACCGTCATTTGAGCGTGGGGATTTGCGCAGGCTTGTTCTTCCCGTATCTAGGCTGCGACGTCTGCCCTGCCGTATCCGATTATTTATCTCCCATTCTTTGTTTCCCAGGTGCAAAGGCTATGTCAAATACATGACGTTGCTGTTTTTCCCCCTTCAGTTTTCTGCAGTGTGACATAGAGGATCATTCTTAGTTTTCGTTCAAGATGTCAATAATAAAGTTGCGATTTTCACCTGCAATTTTTAGTCACCTCTTAGAAGAATAGGCTATGAATGGTGTCCTCTGGCTAATGGTGGTATATAGAGATAGATAGACAGTGAGATATAGACAGAGAGAGACAGAGGTCGTGTAGAAATATGGTATCTGGTCCGTTGCAGTGTTGGTGCTTGACGTCATATTCGTCGACCCAATAAGTAATTGTCTGCATCAAATAAAAAGACCAGTGAAATTTTCTTGGGTTCTTGTCATTCGCACAATACCAAGGACACCTCGGTTTGAAACTCGGGGCTGGTTATTAATAGAGATATCTCATGACAAGTTTTGGTCTCAGGATGAACGAGAAATGGCAGACCCAGCACATATTTACAAGTGCTACAATTTCCACAACTTGGCAGCTAAGGTGTAGAAATAAATCATGTATTAATAAAAAATCTCTTCCATCGTTCAGGAATCTGCTTGAATGATTGCGGCTTCGTGAGACTGTTCTATAGTAAAATTGCGTAGCGGTTCAACGTCTGACTATAGCCTGTTTTATATGTAATTTAATTATTCCATATATTTCTACAATATATCTTCATAACATCACAAACGTTGTTGCCTAATATCTTATCTCATTCAATGAATATGAATGGGGTCGTGTCAAGAACAAAAGTGCACACATGTCTCAAAAGAATGCGGTCTGCATCCAGGCGATCCTAAAAGACAGTTCTTTACAGAGCGATCTCCGAGGACGTTCTCGCAAGATCGCCGCTCCGTCCTCGTCCAATCTCGGCATGGAGAAACCACTTAATCAATGGCAGAAAGGAGTCAACAGGAGTGTACAGTTGGGCAGGGCTGATAGGGGATCACAGAGCTATTAACCCCAAACAAGCTGCAGAGGAATCAGCAGATGGCTGGGGATGGTGTGAGGGTTTGGCCAGATTAGCCTCCGAGCTCTCGCCCACACATGGACGTCCTCCCTAGGTTGGTGTCCGCGTGTGTATGTGGGTTTGTGCGTGCGTGCGTGCGTGCGTGCGTGCGTGCGTGCGTGAGTGCGTGCGTGCGTGCGTGCGTGTGTGATTGTATATCTGTGTGTGTATGTGTGTCTGTTTGTGTCCATGTGTGTGTTGTCTGTGTGTGTGAGTAGGAATATCTGTGGGTTATGTGTGTGTATGTGTGAGTGTGTGTGTTATTGTCTGGGTGTTCATGCCGGTTGTGAGTGTTTATATTAAGTGTGAATATGTTTGTGTTTTGATGTGTGTGTGTGTGTGGGTGCATGTGGGTGTGGGTGTGGGTGTGTGTGTGTCTGTGTGTGTATGTGTTTGTGTGTCCTTGCGTGCAGGTATGCCAGCGCACAAACACACAATAGTCGGTTCTTGGCTCTTGCCACTTGTGTCCTTTCCATTGGTCAACAAATACCTCAGCAAGCCAATCTTCACGTGCGATGATTTGACCAGAGCCATGAAATACAAATGAGTGAAAAAAAAAATCTCCATTGTGTTTTCTTTGGCATGACCTAACCCCACCGTTAAATATTCGATTAGTGATGCTGAGGTAGAAAAGGGTGAGTTTCAGTCTCTGCAACTCTCTCTCTAATGACAATACTAATACAAGCAATATGATTTGACTTAGCAGGGGGTAGATCTGCTTGTACAACTGCAGAAGCACTGGCATTGTTGTTTGTTTAGGGGGTGTTCCTGTATTCCTTTTAAAAGGCACCAAATTGGTCTATAAACATGGTCGGGGAGCACGGCTTTGACTTGATGATCAGGGGGTCAAACAGGATGTGTGTTGACCTAGATAATGAGATTCAGACATTGTGTGTGCGCGTGTGTGTGTGTGTGTGTGTGTGTGTGTGTGTGTGTGTGTGTGTGTGTGTGTGTGTGTGTGTGTGTGTGTGCATGCTCCAGGGTAAGGAATTCCAAATTGAAAGACAATAATTGAGTGCAGAGAATGGTCTCCATTAAGATGGAGACTGATGTGAGAACAGAACAGGATGACACAAATGAAATGAAATGAAATGAAATGAATTGTCTGTGGCCATCAAGCCAATACAGGTGGGCAATGCTATCCTTCAAGGACGTTAACACTGTTTGTCCATAAACAATTTTACAAGGCGTTCTATGGGGACATTTACAGCGGGGTTGCGCGTGATCATAACAAACCGTGCAGCGTTTGAGAGCATTGCATTAATAAATTTCTCTTGTGGAGCCAACACCGCCATTATAAGATTTGATTAACTTGATTTGTGTGTCCACTCCAAAACAAAGCACAAATTAACAAACGGGACGAAGGACATTGCACTCAATTCAAAACCAGAATTTGGAGTTACCTAACCCAGTCCGATTTATTATTGGGAAATTCTGTTGAATGCATTCATTGAAGCCAAACACAAATAGGTCTGATGGCTCATTTCTGGAAAGTCAGTAGAACCAAGGTGGAGGTTCGCTGTGAGGTTGACCTTGAAAAGCTATGGGGGGTGAGGGGGGGGGGGGGGGTTGACAGCAGCAAAGACTGTCATCAAAGCCCCCCTGATATCAGATCCTTTTTCTCACTTATCATCTCTCTCTCCGTACCGTATACACAGGGTCTTTTTTCAGACCCCTTGTATCAGCTGTTTCTCTGGGTTTCCCGCTCTTTTGGTTTTTGGTTCTGGCCCTCCCCGCTCCGCCGTTCTCTCTCGCTCCCCTTACCTTCACATCCCTTGCTTTCGTTCAATCTTAATTTCCTTTTTCCTGTCTTGCTGCCTGCAGTGAAGAATTGCGTGTGAACCTCGGGGTGGATATCAAGGTGTGGGGCTTTGATCAGCCTGGGGGTTTGGCTGGTCGGCTGGATGGTTGGCTGGCTGGCTGGCTGGCTGGCTGGTTGGCTGACTGCTGCTAGAAGCTATGGTCGTCCGCCTGTGTTCATTGGAACAAAACACTCACTTGTTCTCCAAGAGAGAGAGAGAGAGAGAGAGAGAGAGAGAGAGAGAGAGAGAGAGAGAGAGAGAGAGAGAGAGAGAGAGAGTGTGTGTGTGTGTGTGTGTGTGTGTGTGTGTGTGTGTGTGTGTGTGTGTGTGTGTGTGTGTGTGTGTGTGTGTGTGTGTGTGTGTGTGTGTGTGTGTGTGTAAGAGTGTGTGTAAGAGTGTGTGTACAGAGAGCCGTATACTCAACTCACTCACTTCAGGGTCTCTGGAAGGGTGCTTCCAGGAGTGTGTGTGTGTGTGTGTGTGTGTGTGTGTGTGTGTGTGTGTGTGTGTGTGCCCAGCCGAGCGTGGCCGACTCTGACACATTAGCAACCTCTCGACTGAAGGGTGTGATTAAACCGAAGGTGTGCCCCTCCCCCCCCCCCCCCACCTCTTCCTCTCCACTCCCCTTACCAAGCCCACTCTTAAACATCTTGTAATGCCACTCAATTGTCACTTCCCCAGTAACCGCTGAGCGGACGCCACAGACTGAAAAAGGGCGTGAAGATATAGTGAGGGGAGAATTCTCACCTCGCTGATACAAGTGTAGAGCGAGGGGGAAGCTACGAAACGCTTCTGGCCTTAAAAGCTGCACTGCTCCTACTTATGTATATGATGACATTGGCTCAGAAATAAAGAGGGAGGACGCAGAGGTTTTTGTTATTTTTATTAACAGGAAAATATGTGAGTGATGTCTGCTTGAATTATTGTTACTCTGTGTGGGATGTGTCAAAATGATGGGATGGACTCTTTGGCGACAAGGATCTAAAAGTGAAGTATCAAGCTGTTTATACTGCATATGATTTGAGCATATTTTATGAAGTGCCGAGATAAGATTTGAATAATGTACCAAAACAGGATGAAAGATTAAACTGAGCAATAACATCGTCTAAATGACCACAAAACTAACTGTCAAAACAGATGCTGTTAAAAATGGTGTTAAGCATATGTTTTACAGAAAGCATCTAAAGGTCACTGGCGTTGAGCATGGGAGAAATAAAGGACATGTGTGGAGATTTATGAACGCATAATAACTGACCTCAAACCCACTGCTTTGTGGTCAGACAACAAAAAAAAAAGTCTGACACATTTTAGGGTGTGTGCTGCTTCTTGAGTGCTGTCTCTACTTTTGCAGAATACTGTTGAGCAAAAACATATTATACTAGGGGGATTCACGGCATTCCCTGCAGATTTCTATCAATCTCTAACATCCTATTTGATATATTTTTAATAAAAACTAAACTAATTGCCACGCTTTCTATGGGTGTCGCCATCTTATTTTCTTGTTTTTGTAAGACTGTGGTGCTTCTGGTTCGTCATGAACTTAAACTCCCTCCCCTGTTTGGTCTTATCATTTAAATTATTTGGCTTTCAATGCAATGAAGGCCAGACTGAGAGACAGAATGTGATCTTACGAGAGATGGAGGCTAGAAAATAAATTCTATGATGTAATATAAATGTGACGTGCTGTTGTTGAAGGCATGCAAGATAAAAAGGAAGGCCGATTTGACACTCTAATACACACAAATATATCAATATTTCTGCATAAGCAACTTGTGAGGAGTTCTATCATTAATGAATACTACACGGTGCTTCACCCCGAATTATTTGGGAATCATGAATGACGTGGTCCAGAGATGGCTGAGGGAGTGTTCCATCTCCACCACCTCCACAGGCAGCTTGCCTGAGCGGAGCTTGGCCAAGCTGCAGGCTTCAGTCAGCAGAGTATGTTTGGATTTTGAGCTTGTCAGTCATAATAAACTCCCCGCAAATTCAGGGCTTATTGGCCAGGTTTCTAACACTAAGCACACGGTCTGGATGACAAAAAGCTTGCATAATATTAGTACAAATACCAAGGATTATGGGTCCCGATCAGTCTGTATTTCCTCTGTTAAGTCGTGGGAATTGAAGTAAAATGATAGACTGAAATTACATGAGATTGCAATGGATTTGAGAGAACGTCAGTGTCTTATGCGTAATGCAACCACTGGAACCGCTGTGACGTCTAGGTTTACAAGTGAGGCTTTAACACAGAGGCTATGTAGTCTCGGAGAGAGACACCATGACGTTAGCATGTACATGTCACATCTCACTGCCTATAATTGCACCCTGTCTGCTGCTAATTAACAGATATAATCCCATTACAAGAAGGATTAATACTGCTTCACACTTCAGTTGCACATAAATAATGTGTGTGAGTGTACGTGCATGTGTGTGTGTGTGTGTCTTTGTGTGTGTCAGCGCGTGATTGTGTGTGTGTGTGTGTGTGTGTGTGTAAGTGTGTGGGTGCCCGTGTGCCCGCATGTGTGTGTGTGTGAGCATGTGTGTGTGTGTGTGTACGTGCCCATGTGCCCGTGTGCATGTGTATGTGTGTGTGGGAGTCTGTGTGTGTGTGTGGTTTATGAGCATGTGTGTATGTGTTTGTGTGAGAGAGAGAGCATGCGTGTGTGTGTGTGTGTGTGTGTGTGTGTGTATATGCGTGTGTGTGTGTGTGTGTGTGTGTGTGTGTGTGTGTGTGTGTGTGTGTGTGTGTGTGTGTGTGTGTGTGTGTGTGTGTGTGTGTGTGGGTCATTTATGTAAGTCGGTGTCGCAATGTTTTTATCTCCTCAGAGACAAAGCAAGACAGGACACACACACTCTCAGACACAGGCACACACATACACACACACACACTCTCAGACACAGGCACACACATACACACACACACACTCTCAGACACAGGCACACACATACACACACACACACACACACACACACACACACACACACACACACACACACACACACACACACACACACACACACACACACACACACACACACAAACACAGAGTGACACAAGGTTTCAGTCTTTTCCATAGAGACATCTCCCCCAATGTCACAGTTAAGGTGAGAAACAATGGTTCGCTCCGCCTGTGAGTGGAGGATGACATCCC